>NC_134828.1:11924641-12018888 GCF_004210375.1 Tachypleus tridentatus
AACTTTTATAATTGTAATAAAACGATTTCTAGAGCTGGTACGCTTCGTTCAACTTTATAATTGTAATAAAAACGTTTCTAGAGCTAGGTACGCTTCGTTCAACTTTTATAATTGTAATAAAACGTTTCTAGAGCTAGGTACGCTTCGTTCAACTTTTATAATTGTAATAAAACGTTTCTAGAGCTAGGTACGCTTCGTTCAACTTTATAATTGTGTAAAAAACGATTCTAGAGCTAGGTGCGCTTGTTCAACTTTTATAATTGTAATAAAACGATTCTAGAGCTAGGTACCTTCGTTCAACTTTTATAATTGTAATAAAAACGTTTCTAGAGCTAGGTACGCTTCGTTCAACTTTATAATTGTAATAAAACGTTTCTAGGCGGCTAGGTAAACTTCGTTCAGCTTTATAGTATAATAAAACGTTTCTAGAGCTAGGTACGCTTCGTTCAACTTTATAATTGTAATAAAACGTTTCTAGAGCTAGGTGCTTCGTTCAACTTTTATAATTGTAATAAAAACATTTCTAGAGCTAGGTACGCTTCGTTCAACTTTTATAATTGTAATAAAACGTTTCTAGAGCTAGGTTGCGCTTCGTTAACTTTTATAATTGTAATAAAACGATTCTAGAGCTAGGTACGCTTCGTTCAACTTTATAATTGTAATAAAAACAGTTGGTTCAGGAAGCTAGGTACGCTTCGTTCAACTTTTTTATAATTGTAATAAAACATTTCTAGAGCTAGGTACGCTTCGTTCAACTTTTATAATTGTAATATAAACGATTCTAGAGCTAGGTACGCTTCGTTCAACTTTTATAATTGTAATAAAACATTTCTAGAGCTAGGTACGCTTCGTTCAACTTTTATAATTGTAATAAAAACTCTTTCTAGAGTACAAGAGCCACTTCGTTCAGTGCTGGTATGACAAGAATCGCAACTAGAGCTAGACACACTTCGTTCAATTGTTACCGTTGTAATAAAATCTTTCTAGGGCTAGGCACACTTCGTTCAATTGTTACCGTTGTAATAAAAACTTTCTGGGCTGGGCACACTAGTTCAATTGTTACCGTTGTAATAAAACTCTTTCTAGGGCTGGGCACACTTCGTTCAATTGTTACCGTTGTAATAAAACAACTCTAGGCTAGGCACACTTCGTTCAATTGTTACCGTTGTAATAAAACTCTGGAATAAGCACACTTCGTTCAATTGTTACCGTTGTAAAAAAAACTTTTCTAGGGCTAGGCACACTTCGTTCAATTGTTACCGTTGTAATAAAAACTTTTCTAGGGCTAGGCACACTTCGTTCAATTGTTACCGTTGTAATAAAAACTCTTCTAGGGCTAGGCACACTTCGTTCAATTGTTACCGTTGTAATAAAACTTTTTTTTTTTCTTCGGGCTAGGCACACGTTCAATTGTTACCGTTGTAATAAAACTTTTCTAGGGCTAGGCACACTTCGTTCAATTGTTACCGTTGTAATAAAACTCTTCTAGGCAAGGCACACTTCGTTCAATTGTTACCGTTGTAATAAAACTCTTCTTCTCAAGGCACACTTCGTTCAATTGTTACCGTTGTAATAAAAACTCTTCTAGGGCAAGGCACACTTCGTTCAATTGTTACCGTTGTAATAAATATCTTTTGTGCTGGAAACAGTCATACTTTAACCCCAGTAGTTTTCTTATCAGCAAGTTATAGTTCATGATGTCATTTGTCCTCCAGTTGATAAGAGCATTTATTGTAGTTTTATTCTTGGTCTGACTTGCAGTGAACGAGTGCTAACCAAGTGTTATCCCCAGGATTAAATCAGAATGTTCACCCGTAACTCGTGTCATGCGAGCATGAATGTAGGTATCGCTGGACACTTGTTTGTAAACAACGACCACTAATTGCCGGCAATAAATATAGATAATACACTTGTATATATGGTCAAGCTGTCTTGTTTAGTTGTTTCCGTGTTAAAATTTTCCCGGATGCATCATTGTTACCAGAATTTATAAATGTTTTGATTTAAAAACATGATACATCTATTTTAAAAAGGTTATATTCTGTTATTATTTTGATCCATGCTAAAACAAGAATCATCTTTCGAAAGCTTTTGTTTATATTTGTTTGTAATGTTAGAAGGGGAAAGAGTTTTCAAAAACGCTCGTATTAATAGGTTTGGGGTTTTATGATCTATTTATCTTGGTAGTAATAGGTTTGGGGTTTTATGATCTATTTATCTTGGTAGTAATAAGTTTGGGGTTTTATGATCTATTTATCTTGGTAGTAATAGGTTTGGGGTTTTATGATCTATTTATCTTGGTAGTAATAGGTTTGGGGTTTTATGATCTATTTATCTTGGTAGTAATAGGTTTGGGGTTTTATGATCTATTTATCTTGGTAGTAATAGGTTTGGGGTTTTATGATCTATTTATCTTGGTATTAATAAGTTTGGGGTTTTATGATCTATTTATCTTGGTATTAATAAGTTTGGGGTTTTATGATCTATTTATCTTGGTATTATTAGGTTTGGGGTTTTATGATCTCTTTATCTTGGTATTAATAGGTTTGGGGTTTTATGATTTTTTTATCTTGGTATTAATAGGTTTGGGGTTTTATGATCTATTTATCTTGGTATTAATAGGTTTGGAGTTTTATGATCTATTGATCTTGTTTTTTTAGTATCAATAATAATCGTATCTTTTTTATCTCTCAAAGACACCTGAATCGTTTAGACCAAGAAAGATTTGTGCAAAGAAACGCGAGTAATGTATCTTCCAACTTCGTCAACTTTCCAGTGTTTGATGTTCTGAACTTGGTGCAAGGGACATGGAAGGTCCTGGGGAATGTGAGTGGCCCGTCCGTCCGTCTAGATGCCGTCCTTTGGTTGGGAGCAGGGAGGAGAGCTCCCTGGCCCCTAGGAAAGAAAGCGATTTCGGGTGGTCACAGCCCTCGCACCACCATTTGTCCAACAGTCTACTCGGGTTAGCAACGGAAGTTGTCTAATGGGGATCCCGTGTTTACAAGTAACCACAAGTAGAGAGGAAGAGCTTGCCACCATCTTCGCCGACTATGGTCAAGGCAGGTCCGAAGGAATCAGATACAACGTGACCTGTTGCGCGGGCATAACGATGGATTTACTGACGGACGTAGCTAACGATTTGCACTTCGAATACGACTTGTACCTGGTGGCTGACGGGATGTTTGGAACAAATCGTGGGAAGGGTTGGAATGGTATCACGGCAGACTTGATCAGTGGCGCCGCTCATCTGGCCTTCTCTTCTTACAGTGTCAACAGCCTCGCCATACAAGAAGTGGACTTCTCCGTTCCCTACTTCCACTCTGGGGTTTCATGTCTAGCGCCCTCTAGGCTACATGCAGTTCCACTTTCTGCTTTTCTCGAACCGTTCAGTATCGAACTTTGGATCGTCATATTCGCTAGTCTTAACGTTACAGCTATCGCTGCAGCTGTGTATGAGTGGTTGAGTCCATTTGGTCTGAATCCATGGGGTAGACAGCGAACCAAAAACTTTAGTCTAGCATCGGCTCTCTGGGTCATGTGGTCCCTTCTCTTCAGCCACCTGGTAGCCTTTAAGGCCCCCAAATCCTGGCCTAACAAAGTGCTCATTAATGTATGGGGTTGTTTTAGCGTGATATTTCTCGCTAGCTACCACCGCTAAGGTAGCAGCACTATTCGCAGGACTTTTCTTCCAACTACGAGTCGATGATCTGTACGATTCTGACGTAAGTAACATTTAATAAATTGATTTGTTTTATTTTGTGTATTTGACAAACAAATATTTTTTTTCTATTTAACACAAATAGTTAAATTAATTTACTTTCATATTTCTATTTATGAAGTACGTATGTCGTAATACAAGTATTATAAGAGTTCTTAAAATTTGATGGTCAATATTCTAAGATGGCCAGGTGGTTAAGGCACTTAACTCGTAATCCGAGGGTCGCGGGTTCGATTCCCCGTCACACCAAACATGCTTGTCCTTTCAGCCATAGAGGCGTTATAATTTGACGGTCAATCCCACTATTCGTTGGTAAAAGAGTAGCCCAAGAGTTGGCGGTAGGTGGTGATGAGCTGCCTCCCTCTAGTCTTAAACTGCAAAATTGGGGACGGCAAGCGTATATAGCCCTCGTTTAGCTTTGAGCGAAATTCAGAAGAAACCAAACCAGTATTTTAGGACTATAAACAACAGGATCTAGAGTTAAGAAGTGAGTCATACTCGGTTTTCTTGTCACTAAATTAGTAAATGTCATAAAGCCATTCGTTCTTTAGTTTATACACTTACATATCCATCTTCCTTTTCCATATATAATGTGTTTCCTACATATGTCATCTTCATGGTAACAAGAAATAATGTACCACCAGGAGATTGGTAAACCCAAAAAACAAGACATGTTGTAATCGGAGTACCTTACGAAGGTAAACCTTACTTTCTCAATGGTCAATTCATTCTTAATAAAGCGTTGTAGACCTCCTCTTAAGCCAACAAAATACACTTTCACCCAAGAATGTGAGACTACATCCAATAATAGTATTATGTACTATATATATCAACACAGTGGATAATACAAAATATGATTTACTGTAACTAGAAATGTCAAAAAATAATACCAGAAATTTAAACGTATGATTTCATTTAGTTATCTACTATAAAGTAATTTTGTACTTTATAATGAATTTGGTTTAGTACTATACAGTACTGACATTTAATATATCTACTGATAGTATGTACAACATATTGTTAGCTTGTTTTAAATCATCAGTTGATAGCATATACTACAAAGTGTTGGCTTGTTTTAATTCATCAGTTTATAGCATATACTACAAAGTGTTAGCTTGTTTTAATTCATCAGTTTATAACATATACTACAAAGTGTTAGCTTGTTTTAATTCATCAGTTTATAGCATATACTACAAAGTGTTGGATTGCTTTAATTCATCAGTTGATAGCATATGCTACAAAGTGTTAGCTTGTTTTAATTCATCAGTTGATAGCATATACTACAAAGTGTTGGCTTGTTTTAATTCATCAGTTGATAGCATATACTACAAAGTGTTAACTTGTTTTAATTCATCAGTTGATAGCATATACTACAAAGTGTTAACTTGTTTTAATTCATCAGTTTATAACATATACTACAAAGTGTTAACTTGTTTTAATTCTTCAGTTTATAACATATACTACAAAGTGTTAGCTTGTTTTAATTCATCAGTTGATAACATATACTACAAAGTGTTGGGTTCTTTTAATTCATCAAATGATATCATATGCTACAAAGTGTTGATTTGCTTTAATTTATCGACTGGTAATATTTTCAGATAATGAATTTAGTGTTTATTTATAGGTATTACTTCTCTCTGTCTGTCAGTCAGTAAAGCATCATGACTGTACTTATTAAGACTTGACAGTAAAAATGTATGAAAGTAAAACACTTTAAGATTAGAATAAAAACTATTTTTCGTGCCTGCTCTTGGCAACAGTAAGTGTTTCCAGTGTACACAACTCACGACTGTCAAAAAATAATCGTGAAAAATAGTTTATAATTAATGGATATGAAACTAAATGTTTCTTAATTTCAATAATTTCTAACGTTCCTAATATTAAACTTTCTCCTATAGGCCTTGAAGAGCTCTTAACGTTTACTGTTAGGTGTGTTTTCATGTAAACTTTAAAAGTATTTTTTTGTGTTTAGTGTACCATTAGAATAATTTGAATATGTAACAAGCACATAGTTATGGTTACGAAAGGTAAGAGAAAATCAAATATTACTCCAGACAATAAAAGCCATGTCGTCTCTCTTTCTTCGTCTGGAATAATTGGAGTTTAACAAGAGTACGAAATCATCTCGACTCATCTGGTGGAAAACAGTTAAATTAAACCAACAAACGAACAAAAATAATTTCTTTTAACTACCAGAGTACTAATCGGTTATACTGTCATTCCAGCTCTTCAACCAGCGGACAGGGACAGCAAAGGGAAGTGCCGCTGAAGGTTATATTTTGCGGGAATATCCACGACTCTGGGAGCACGTGAAAAAATATGAAGTTGTGAGCATTGAAGATGGGCTGGACAAACTCAGGTAAGAAGACGTACGGCATGTTGGAGGTTTAATATTGCTATGGTTGTGGAAAAGGTCGGTGAGAAAAGAACTGTTCTTAGTAATAAGTTCTGCTGAAATGAGTATAGTTATAAGTATTAATTATCTTTTCGGGCGGAAAATCAACAAAAATATTAGTTGTAACAGTTAAACATATTCTTGATGTTAGATTGTTGCTTTTAAAGACGAGACCTGGATTTGATTCTTTCTTAAGCCTAAAAATTATTTCTGAATTATTAACGTAGATAAAATCAAAATCACACGTACATTGTGTAAGATAATTATGAAAGCGGTGAGAGAAAATGATATAATACACATAATCTTGTGAAAATGAATCGCATCAGAAAACAGACACCAGTCGTTAATTTATCTGTAATCTGATTGGTTTGACAACAACCAATCAAAAGTTTCCATCTCAGTACAAAACCTATAAAAACACAAACAATCGTGTAATGACGAGCCAGGTCCTGTAAAGGCTCATTGTTGATAGTCTGATTTTTCACCTGACACCACGTGTATTAAAATCTAATTGATGGCACTTTAACTACTGACAGGTAAATACAAGTCTATCATGTCATTTTGTTCTGGAACATGACTTATTGAGCATGGATTCATCTTCCAACAAGATAACAGTCCCGAGGATACGCAAGTGTGGAGTAATGGCTTCTTGATAATAAAAACCGATGAAACAATCACAACCATCCCTGGCCTGCACAAAATACCGATACAAACATTCTATGTAAGCCTTAGAAGAACAAGAATTCATCAAACAACTTTGCTGAATTGTGAGAAGCAAAGCAAGACAATAGGAACAGTATTGCACAACCTTTCATTGATAAACCATTTGGGTGGTGATGACTAGTTGCTTTCCCTCTAGTCTTAGACTGCTAGATTATGGACGGCTAGCACAGATAGCCCTCGTGTAGCTTTGCGCGAAATTCAAAACAATCAACCAACCGTTACTAGATGTTACTGTGGATATTCTGCAAATAAACAATACAAAAGTAACTGTAACAGGAATATACTGCTCACCAAATAAACAACTAGACACAGCATTACTCAACAACATCTTTTCCCACAACCATAACTCTATGGTTATTGGAGACCTAAATAGTAAAAGTGTCAACTTTGGATGCAGGTACACAAACAACAATGGAAGAAGTTTCCTACAGTTCATAGATGATAACAATATAGTCCTTCTAAATGATACCACCCCCACACATACAGCGGATACCACTAACTCCAGTGACATACTTGACCTGTGCCTTTGCACATATAACATGAGCCAAAGCTAATAAACTTCCAGGTGGGAAAATAGTGATCACTTACCAATATATTGCGTCTTCGATCTCGCCCCCATAAAAAAATATAACCATGAGGAAAGAAAAGTTTAATTACAGTAAAGCAAATTGGCAAAATTATAAACAGGAATTAAACAATCTATTACCTGATAAAGTTATAAAAGAAGTTAAAACCCATATTGAAATGGATAACTACTATCAAACAATAACGGAGTGCCTTCAGAAAGCAGCCAAGAAAACAATACCAAAACAACAAACAACACATGGAAACCCAATACCGAAATAATTATCCTAATCAAAAAATGAAGACAATTAAGAAGACAGTTCGTGATAACAAGAGACAGAGAAATAAAATAAGAGAAATAAAAACGCAAATAAACAATATAAGAAATCACATCAGAACACAAATAAAACAAGAAAAAATGGGACAGCTTCTGCTCAAAACTGAATGATAAAACTGACCAGAAAAAATTCTGGACACACCTGAAAAGACTCACCAATGATAATACAGCCGTAAAGAAATCTCCTGCACTTGAACACAATAATAGCACACACAAATAAAGAAACAGCTGAAGCTTTCAAAGCTCAACTTCAAAATACATTTCAAACTCATTCTGATCCAGATATGAATACATATTTTTACAATGATTGTTTGTTTGTTTTGAACTTCGCACAAAGCTACTCGAGGGCTATCTGTGCTAGCCGTCCCTAATTTAGCAGTGTAAGACTAGAGGGAAGGCAGCTAGTCATCACCACCCACCGCCAACTCTTGGGTTACTCTTTTACCTACGAATAGTGGGATTGACCTTCACATTATAACGCCCCCACGGCTGAAAGGACGAGGATGTTTAGCGCGACGGGGATACGAACCCGCGACCCTCAGAGTCGCACGCCTTAACACGCTTGGCCATTTTTTACAATGAAGTCACCAACCATATACTAAACAATAAAAAACAATTTGAATAAATTTTCCCAATGAGCGTATCTGAGACAAACACAAGACACATCACAAACCATGAAAACTACGAAGACACGATACTTACGAAAAAAATATCCATACAGAACTTACTGAAGCAATGAAAAACACAAAAAAACAAATCTCCAGGTGAAGATGAAATACAAGCCATCCTCTAAGAAAGGGCGCTCCGAAATTGTTTGATTACCTAAAAACACTATTTAACATATCTATCCTCAGGATACATCCCAGTTTCTTGGAAGCTCGCTAATATATCAATGTTCCATAAGGAAGGAAAGCCAGCAAATAAACTTAATAGCTACCGACCAATCAGCCTGACCAGCTGTGTAGGTACAATTCTCGAAAGAATAATCAATAACAGACTCTCCACATTCTTGGAGATAACATCAAAATTACCAGAAGAACAAAACAGATTCAGGAAATTCAGACAAACGACAGATCATTTCATTAGATTAACCGAAACTATAATAAATAGCTTCAATAAAAAAAGAATGCACTGTCGCTTGCTTCCTTGATATCGAGAAAACATTCGACACTGTATGGCACAATGGTCTAAGGCTCCGAATGAATGAAATGGGACTACCGTGTGGAATTATTCGCTGGTTATCTAACTTTTTGGAAAACAAAGTGTTGAGTGAATGTTGAGGGTACCTCTTCTGAGTACTTTACTCCAGAAGCTGGAGTCCCTCAGGGAGGGGTGGTTAGCCCTATACTCTTCATTATGTATGTAAACAATTTGCCATTGAAGGATCCTAATCATGGATTCACTTCACAGTTCGCAGATGATGTGGCAGTCTGGAAAAGTGCCGCAACAACCACGATAGCAGCCACTAACATACAACCACAACTAAATATAATAAGTGAATACTGCCAAAAATATAGAATAAAAATGAACACAGCAAAAACACAATCGTAGTCTTTACGAAATTGACAAAACTACAGCCAGAAATATATATGAATGGTGCACTACTCCAGATTGCCACATCGGCAAAGTTTTTAGGTCTAACCTATGATTCAAAATTAACTTGGATTAACCATGTCAACGAAATTAAAATTAAAGTCTGGCGAAGAACCAACTACGCCAGGAGTCTAACTGGTAAAAACAGTGGAGCATCTACAGATAACATACTAAAAATCTATAAAACATATATTAGACCAGTAATAGACTATGCAGCTCCAGCATGGATAACTGTAAGCAATAAAATAATTAAAACTA
Organism: Tachypleus tridentatus; assembly: GCF_004210375.1. Classification (NCBI taxonomy): domain Eukaryota; kingdom Metazoa; phylum Arthropoda; class Merostomata; order Xiphosura; family Limulidae; genus Tachypleus; species Tachypleus tridentatus. The sequence goes on from NC_134828.1 coordinate 11,934,230, forward strand.
AACTACAAACAATCCAAAACACACTCCTCACAACTGCATACAGAGTTCCAAGAACAATATCATCTCAATTCATTCACAAATACTCGAACATACCAACCATACCAGATAGACTCCTACATAGTACAATAATGTACTTTAATAAGAATTGGATGAAAAACGAATTACTATGCGAACTAGATAGGTACCTCATACATGATGAAGTTAGCCCTAAACATCCCTCCCTGGTCAATATATATTTTAAACATAAAAAAATAAATAATAATAAATATATAATAAAAAATGTGTGTGTGTGTGTGTATAATGAATAAAAGCAAAGTGCCACCAACAAACTTGACATCCAGCTGATAGGGCAAAATAATAACCATATGTGTACCACAATACATGGACATTGCCCTGAAAAGGATCGGAGTAATATTCAGTTCACTCTGACCCAAAAATGAAGTAACTATAACTATCAAATACTGCAAGTCCACATAAGTACGGGGAGGAGGAAGAGGTCAAAGGGAACCTGACCCTTCAAGGTACGAACATACAAAACCCAAACACCGAGAGAGATATATACTAACTGGGATATTTAAAAAAGTCCTACCGCTCTTATAAAACCTCATAACTACATTATCATTGTTGTTGTTTCCCACAAGCAATATCTAACATACAAATTGAAAGTTTTAAATTCTCAAGTTTATTAATATATTTTTTTAAATTGATAGTGAAACTAAATCATATTATTTTAGTCCTGATAAAATTGACAGGTCTAAAAAATACATTTTTAATTGAGTAAAAACTACGAAAACGTTCTTTTAAATATTTTGAAGAAGTTAAAAGGTTAGATATGTTTTAAACTTGTAAATAACGTTATTTCTATGTCATAAAAGAATCGTATATTTTATTAATAGCATCAAAATTTTTTATTCTAAAACTGTAATACTCGTTAAACAGAATAGTTTTTTTCTCTTCTGTTTACTGATCTTTTTACGTTTATAAACGGAAAAACTGAAGTAGGTAGAAATATTCGACTGTTCTGTCCATTATTAAAATTTTCCTTATTACAAAACTGAGCTTGAATAGGAAGGTTTCGACTTTTCTGACTGTTATTAATCCTTGCTAAAAGAAATGGCGAACTCGACGTTCTGATCGGAGACACGGCAGTTTTGGATTACTACCGGGGGAACGAACCTGACTGTAACCTTCACATGCTAGGTGACCCAATCTTTGATGACGCATATGCAATTGGAATGCAGCAGGGATTTCCTTTAAAGGTAACTTGTCCACAGACTCTCAATACGAAACGTCCTGATTGGCGTCAGAAATAATGTTTCTTTTATGTTGTTACAGGAACGTATTGTTAAACTGTTTAAATAGTTGTTACAGGGACTTATTATTAAGCTGTTTAAATAGTTGTTACAGGAACGTATTGTTAAACTGTTTAAATAGTTGTTACAGGAACGTATTGTTAAACTATTTAAATAGTTGTTACAGGAACGTATTGTTAAACTATTTAAATAGTTGTCACAGGAACGTATTGTTAAACTGTTTAAATAGTTATTACAATGACGTAGTATTAAACTGTTTAAATAGTTCTTATAGTCACATATTATTAAACTTTTTCAACTGTTTAAATAGTTGTTACAGACACTACGTATGGGGGGGGTACAATGTCCCAGTTTTTCACTCTGAAAATCTGGTAACCGTCTCTTCTGACAAAATAATAACTTCCTACCGTAAGAGTGACAGTATCTGTAAAAATATTTTTAAAAATATTGAACTTGACAATTATTGGAAAAAAGCATTTCAAATAACGAAGAAAATCACGTGCTGTACCTTAAATAAAGTTCTTTAGGTTTTAGTTTCGAGTAATTTAACTGCTGGCCAGAAGGAGCTTCTAATAATTAGAGCCCTTGAGAATTATCGAGAAACAAGTTAGTTATAATTAATTACTTAGAATTCAGTAGTGATTGAGGATTTTCTGTCTGTAGCGAGAGTTGTCACGTTACTGGGCGAGTTACGTCTTTGTTAATCGATTAAAACTAAGTAGGTAAGTGAGACATACTTCTCGTGTTTTATATTATAACGTTGTATTTAAAGCTAAGCCTATATTTAGATGCGAAATATGTGCTGAAAAATTTAGATATTAAATTAGGCCTACAATTTACATGTGTACGTGGCTGCAGAAACGTTGTAGAAAATAAGAATAAATAATCTAACTTTCTATTAGTGAGTGACTTAGTCTCATGTTAACCAGATAATAATATAATAAAACCCACTCAGTGATAAAACAGTTTACAACAATATGTATTTCATCAGGGTAAGGCCCGACATGGCCAAGTGGTTAAGGCGCACGATTCGTAATCTGAAGTTTGCGGGTTCGAATCCCCTGTCACGCCAAACTTGCTCACCATTTCAGCCGTGGGGTCGTTATAATGTTACGGTTAATCCTACTATTCGTTGATAAAAGAGTATCCCAAGAGTGGGCGGTGGGTGGTGATGACTAGCTGCCTTTCCTCTAGTCTTACACTGCTAAGTTAGGGACGGTTACCGCAGATAGCCCTCGTGTAGCTTTGCGCGAAATTCAAAATACAAACAAATCATTAGGGTAACTTCGTATGATATACGATATTACTCACGACGAATTGTCTTGGTGTTTTTTTAACAAACTAGTTGGGGTACCAGTTTGTAAGTAAGGACAGGAAATTGTGCTTCTCTTTGTTTATTAACATAACAAACATTGAAAGTGCAAAAACAACAACAAAAAAATACCAATAATAAAAAGAAAGACGCACTGTTTTTTTTTTAAGAATTATATCAATATGAAATTAGATAGAGGGGTCCAACCCCTGTGACCTTTCTCATTTCGTCCTGCGACACTGTTAAATTGGGTGCTGATTGATCAAGAAATGTGTAAACTTATTAAGAACAGATCACACGCACTCACATATATTGGTGTTTATTTATATAGATGTAATATCGTAGAATGTTAATCCAGGCTGTACATTCTGTAAGTGTTAGTTTTATCTTTTCCCAGGATGCAGTATCGGACTTGATACTTCACTACAACGAGGCTGGTTATATCGACCAACTACAACAGAAATGGTACGGCAGGGTACCATGTTTTGAAAGGTCGGTGCACGGGTTGACTAAGCCCATGGGTTTGAGTGTGCGTGCTGTCTCGGGTGTATTTATAATGCTCTGTGTGGGACATCTGGTGGCTGTTTGTACACTTGTTTTGGAACATCTCACTTTTCGTTATGTTATACCAGTGTTGCGAGAAAAGCCTAAAGACACCGTGTGGAGAAGTCCTCATTTAATGTTTTTAGTCAGGTATGTTTTTCTAGAAATTCAAATTTTTTTGTTATAATTTTACCTAAATCCTATTAAGTTTGTTTTTTAAATTTCTTGTTTAAGGCAAGTCTATTGTTTAAAGTTTTAAAAGATTCGTATGTGTCTTGAACCATAGATATAAATAAAACATGATTGGTCAGACACTACTTTATTATTAAGGTATTGTGGGCGACGCCATTGCTATGTGTTGAAGTTCGAACTGACCAATAAAGTAAAGTGGCTGAGAGTGACACTCGTCTGTTTAAGCCACGACCCTAAAGAACGAAGGGAAATCAGCGCTTTGTCGTTAACTGCTACGCATACCATAAATAAAATTAAAGGCGGAGGGTGTTACATTCCAGAGTAAAACCTTTTTTTTTTTTCTATAATATATTAACTTACAGTGGGCATCGTCGCCGTGGTAGTGGTGGCGACATCGAACAGTCGTGGATGTTAACAGCTGGTTCCGAATTATATGTGCGAGTCTTCTTTTGAAGTCCTTACACCTACACAAGTTGACATGACAGTTTGACAGTTTTAATTTTAAATGTTGGCATTATTAAATACTCACATAACTTTAAATAATTATCCACGACATTGCTGGCCAGTCCGGCTACACAGAGACGCCACCAGAACATATTCTTTATACAGATACAGTTTCTGTGTACATTCATATTTGATGCTATCACTGAGTATCAAGGTATAAGTTTATTAAACATATCACGAATAAGAGATGAAATTTGGATTACTTTGTGCAGCTTAAGACAAGACTAGTCTAACTAGTAATGTTATGGCTTATTCAGAAAAACAGATTTCGAACATAGGTTTAATACTGTCGGTAGACTTATAGTGAGAATTATATGACCAAAGTTAACACATCCACGTGGTTAATGTTAGCTGTAAACTAATAATCTGGTATAGCGGTATGTCTACGGACTTACAACGTTGGAATCCGGGTTTCGATACCGGTGGTGGGCAGAACACAGATAGTCCATTGTTTAGCTTTGTTCTTAAATTCAATCAATGAAATTAATAATCTGTAAAGTTTTGTAAAGATATGGGTATATCATTGAAAATCATAGTATAATTACTGTCATGGATACTTTCCTGCTAACGAACTAGGTGGATTCCAGCTAGCCCTTAGTGGTAAAGTATTTATATAGTACACAAAAACAAAAAAACAGCCACAGGTAGTGGCGTACCTATAGAGAACAAAGGACGACAACTTACCTTGAAGACTTATGTTTAAAACAACAGAAATTTAAAGACCTTAAAAACATCCCTATAGTTCAGTTAGAAACATGTTGCTAGTACTTGTGTGGTCGTTGTCCAAAACAGTTCAGTGACACATATTTAATGTACCTAGTATATGAACAATTTCTTGCTACATCACTGGTGACACAAAATATGTCACGAACACTAAACGTTAAATGAATTTTAAAATTTATTAAATTGAATAGATGAGTAACATATTTCTTCGTTTCATTAGGGATGCTATTGGGTTTGTTTGTTTCTTTGAATTTCGCACAAAGCTACTCGAGGGCTATCTGTGCTAGCCGTCCCTAATTTAGTAGTGTAAGACTCGAGTGAACGCAGATAGTCATCACCACCCACCGCCAACTCTTGGGCTACTCTTTTACCAACGAATAGTGGGATTGATCGAAACATTACAACGCCCACACGGCTGAAAGGGCGAGCATGTTTGGCGCGACGGGGATGCGAACCCGCGATCCTTAGATTTCGAGTCGCACGCTTGGCCATGCCGGGCCAGGGGATGCTATTGGGATTACAGCCGAAAGTGTTGATAACCGCGAGGCAGCCAAACTACAAAATAATTATATTGTAATCGTTATAAGTTTTTGTTTTGTAACATTTGATACTCTTTATTGACGGGAAAACTAACTTTATTAGATTATTTACTATCTTACTTTTTATTTGTGATCTATATCGATAGCTTCCCGTGATCACTGTTTATTAACACTTGGTATAAAGAAACAAATGTATTTATCTTATGTTTTGAAGTAGTAAATTTTGGTTTTTACGGCTTTAATTAACCAACTGGCTGTGGTAACTACATTCGTTACGACTTTAGTAACTACGTTCGTTATGGCTAAAGTTAACCAACTAGTCATGTTAAGTTTTCACGACTTAATTTATTCAACTGGCCATGTTACCTTATGAAAGAAATCTCTATATTTTTTTATTAATTACTTGCATTAATATATTCTTAGCACAGGTTTTGTATCTATTTACGAGTAATTTATTTACGAATGAATTAAATACACCGAATATTTATATTAGTTCCTGCGCTATCTGAAGTCTTGTACAAGTATGAATTGTCGTTTGTTTATTGTTTTGGGAAGGGGACAAGGTATTCATTATGTAGGATTGTAGTTATATGGATCCATGATTCGCTTCCAGTTTCGGTAAACGTTTGGGGACTTGTATGCGTTATAAGGGTGACAATCAAAACCCACTCTTCGATCAGGCAAAAGTAGGCAAACATTTGGTGTTGGGTTTGTTAACTAATTGCCTTTCTCTTTGTACGTCAGCTCAAATTTAGGCACAACTGGCGCAGATAGTCCTTATTAAGTAGCTTTGCTCGAATATTCAAAAATTAGGAGAGGGTTAAAACGTTTACGAGTTGAAGACAAGGTAACGAAACACGTTGAGCTTGAAACGACGCCAATCGTCTCATTGTACCATAAATTAAATATTCGTGCATGTAACTTGACAGTTTCCGTAGGTTTTTAAATCGTTTTGTTATGATTGTTTTCACAACCTGTTTTCCAGAAATTCTATCGCTTCATCAACACAGTAAAATTGGTGTCACCTCATCACTCTGTGAAGGAAATAGTGTACAACCTACGAGAGGGTCAGATTTTTAGTTTGTTCCAAAAAAGTGTCAAAAGAGTAAGTACGATTTTCGTTTAGCTATAAAGAATTAATTGTATCAGTTTTATCTGTTGTTTTTGTGCTGTAGATTTGTTTGTTAGGAACTTGGCACTGTTATGATTCACGTCACTGTAACAAACCTCGTAACTTTTATATTTATTAGTAGCTTTAAATGAGAATTACGCAACTTGTGTGTGATAATATGATAGTTATCATTATAAAATTAATATAAATCAAACTTATAGTTTTTGAGATATTCGTAAAGACAAGACCTGCACAGTAATTTGGCACGCGCTGTACGTCGCTGAAGATGGTAAATTCATCATTCGTTAAAACATCGGTTTTCAAGCAGTGACTATGTTCGCAGATTGTATCTGTTAGTGGATCTATTGTTTATCCATGGCGTATTTTTCAGCATATTATTTTCAAAACATGACGTGTCTAATAATTATGAATATGTGGTATCGAACATTTTGGTAGCCCCTCGAGGGGTCGAGGATCAGCGATAATTTTACACGTTAACAACGCTGGAATCTGGAGTTCAATTCCTCTCTCTGGTCAGAGTACTGGTGAACAACTGTTTAGTTTAGGGTTAAAAATAAGTGATCTAACCAGAGATTTTGGATACTGCCGATTGGATACATTAAAATAAACTTAAACATATGTGAATATTACATTTTGTTTTATATATTTACAAATAAAAAGTTAATTGATAAGCAGAATATTATGAAGTGTAATTTTGAGACCGTGGAAGATGAATAATCGTGGTTACAAAAATCGAAATTTAAAATAGATTACACTGGTTTACAAAAAAATATTTTTTGTCTGAGGCAAGAATGTGAATAGGTGTTTTTTACTAATTTGGGTGTGCTGAATTCAAATTTATAAACAGTTTTGCTCTATCACCTCTAGTTTTCTGGCTTTTAAATAGTCTCATTTTAGTATATACAGAGTATATACGTGCTTATTTCAACAGTTGCAGCAGCTTATTACATATAAAACAGGATAGATAAAGAACATTGACGGAATAAATATACTTGGATGACACAATTCATAGTACCGCAGACAGTTAGAAGTGTGTTTTCTTAGATGATCTGGTGTATTTTGCCTCCGGGATGTCACGCAAGAGCATCCAGCAGAAGTCTTCCATCATGCTGGGGTTCCACTTGCCTTGGTAGTTGCTCTCCATCTTCATAATGTCTTGGTGGAATCTTTCTCCGTGCTCATCACTCACTGCTCCAAGGTTTGGAGGGAAGAAGTTGAGGTGGGAATGGAGAAAATGAATTTTGAGTGACATTCGGCATCCCATATCCTCATAAGTCTTTAGCAACTTCTCAATACAGGCTTGGTAATTTGGTACGCGTGTGTTACCAAGGAAGCCACTACAGACTGACTTAAATGCTTCCCATGCTCTCAATTCATTTAAGGTAAGAAGTTCCTCAAAATCAGTATCTTTCAGCACTTCTCGGATTTGAGGTCCGACAAAGATGCCCTCTTTGAGCTTAGCAGCACTGAGACCTGGGAACACAGTAGACAAGTGTTGGAAGGCAGCACCATTTTTGTCCATGGCCTTCACGAAATTCTTCATCAAACCAAGCTTGATGTGAAGAGGAGGAAGAAGCACCTTCTTTATGTCAACCAGAGGATTCTCCTTGACGCTGTGTTCGCCAGGAACGAAAGTGCTTCTAGACCCCCAGTCTTTCTGCTTGTAATGCTGGGATACAGCTCGAATATCCCAGAGACAGAGAAAGCAACAGTACTTTGTGAAGCACGCTTGCATACCCATAAGAGGACCAATGACCTTGAGGTCCCCACAAAGACTCCACTGGTATTGGTTGTACTTAACAGCTTCTAAAAGAAGCTCCATATTGTCATAGGACTCCTTTAGATGGACAGAGTGTGCAGTGGGAATGCTGGGATATTTATTCCCGTTGTGCAGAAGCACAGCCTTGAGACTTCGCTTGGAAGAGTCTATGAAAAGACGCCAGTCTGAAGGATTATGTGGCAAACCAAGGAAAGTGAACAAGCCAGGTACATTTGTGCAGTAACACAACTTGTTTTCCATGTCGAAAAATGAAGCAAGGTCTTTGTTCCGATTCCTGAAACTGGTGATCCTTACATCTTCCTGGACTAGGTTCCACTGTTTAAGCCGAGAAGCCAAGAGCTCTGACTGCTGTTTTGACAGATACAAATCACGAGCAAGGTCATTCAGGTCTTCTTGCGTGATCCAGTGTGGCTCGTTGCCACTTGTTCCTGAATAAGAAGAGTCAATATCTTCGGAAGAGATTGACTTGGCAGAATCTTCCCTTGGAGGCATTTCTTCATCTGATGAGGAAAGAAGATCCTTATTTACTGGAGGTGTTGGGACAGGAAGATCATCTGAATGGGGAACAGGTCTCATAGCAGATGGAAGGTTGGGATATTTGATCTTTTTTCTAGAAGATGCATTGAAACCAGTTATATTTGTTAGACAAAAATAACAATCATCTGCATGGCTTTGTGGCTCTCTCCAAACCATCAGGACTGCAAAGTTGAAAGCCGCTTTCTTGCCATTAAACCAAGCAGTTAGTCCATTGTAGCAGGGTTTACAACAGATGTGTGGAGCCCAAGATTTGTCCTGATCACCAATTTTACAGTCAAAATAATGAAAGTAGGCAGTTCTGAGGAGGGAAGTGATGGTTCGACGCTGTGCAACTGTCGTGAAGTCCATACACACGTAGCAGAAAGAATTGGCCTTGTTGAGGCATCCTCGGTGTTTTGAAGAGCTTGAAGCCATTGGAGAATCTGAAAAAAAACAAAGTAAAATTAAATCATATGTAAGGCAATAATAATTATGTGCGTCGTTGGAAATTGTAATACAAATGTATACCCAAAAGATTGTGTAACACAATTGTCGAGGGACACCAACCTCCTGCGCTGACTGCCAGTGCACTACTGGCTGTTGATTGAGACGTGTTGGCTACACTTAACGGCCAAACTCCGTCTTGATAATAACTAAAAAAGAAGACATAAGTCACACAATATTATAAATTAACCCTGAATGCATATACGCCTTTATGTACAGTATGTGTACAAAATGTACAGTATGCATATCTAAAAAACTAGAGGTGATGAGTAAAAACGGATTTCAAATCTGAATTCAGCAAATTAGGTTAAAACAGCTATTTTTGTGCTTGCCTCAATTTCTTTGTAAACCAGTGTTATCAGTAATACTTATTAAAATCAATATACAATCATAACGTCCAATGATATTTTCCCACGAAGAACATGATTCCTATTCAAATGTTTCAGTTCTGGCTTCAGATTTTTGTTTCCAACCCGCAGTCTTCCAAAGTATTTATTGTTACAATAAAATGTAATATCATTAGCTTAACATTTTATGTTCCTGTAATAAAACACATTACTCTGAATTTAACGTTGCGGGTTGCTGTAGTACAATATACTGTTAGTAGCTTAACATTTCGTGTTCCTGTAATAAAACACATTACTCTGAATTCAACGTTGCATGTTGCTGTAGTAAGATAAAATATTAGTAGCTTTATATTTCGTGTTCCTCTAAAAAACATAGCCTGAATTTAATGTTGCATGCTGCTGTAGTGAGGTATAATATTAGTAGCACAACATTTCATGTTCTTGTAATAAAACGTAACAATTTTGATGCATATATTTCTTTACGATTTTCTTTCACACAGAAAGCGAAGGAAGATGCCAGAAAAAGTAAAAGTCAGTCTCAGTTTTTTCAACTTATACAAGAAATCCGAAATGTGTGAGTAAAGCAAAAACACTACACACGTGTTTCTTAGTGACCTCTAGTTGTTTTTTATAGGCTTTAAAGTTATTTTTACTAGAATAAAGGCTTATTCAGATAACACAAACATAGCCGGGAAGTGTTCTTACCTATTGAGGTAGAAGAAAAGGTTTAGAACACTATAGTATTAATGTTAGAGTTTCATCTCATATATGTTGTGAACCGTGATGTCTGTCCGATCATTCGTCTGTCTCGCGTTTACGGCGGCTGTTTCCCGCGCTACCTTTTAAACACTAGGCTTGTAGGTAAAACTCAGCATGCACTTGTGAAATAATGGTAGAATAGACATGAACAATACTGATACCGAATTGTATTCCACAAGAAGGTATTCTACATTAAGGTGTTAGTAAATCCTTGCACTATTATTAACATTTCAAAATGTGACGTAACTTAAAATAATAAAAATGTAGATTTATGGTATGTTATTGTTGAGCTGTTCTTAGCATGACTGAAATGTTGAACAATTACTTTTCATGGTAGAGCGGTATAAGTAGTTCATAGCTTTAGCTCTTAGTGAAACCAAGAGTGTAACACGATTAACTTTTTATTTAAAGTCCATAAAATAAACCCCCCGCTGGTACAGCTCTAAGTCTACGGATTTACAATAATAAAATGAGGGGTTCAATTCTCCTCGGTGGACTCAGTAAATAGCCTGATGGAGCTTTGCTATAAGAGAACACACATCATCAGTAAATAGCCTGATGTAGCTTTGCTCTAAGAGAACACACATCATCAGTAAATAGCCTGATGGAGCTTTGCTATAAGAGAACACACATCATCAGTAAATAGCCTGATGGAGCTTTGCTATAAGAGAACACACATCATCAGTAACTAACCTGATGGAGCTTTGCTATAAGAGAACGCACATCATCAGTAACTAGTCTGATGTAGCTTTGCTCTAAGAGAACACACATCATCAGTAACTAGTCTGATGTAGCTTTGCTATAAGAAAAAAACATCATAAAATAATTAAACTGATAGATTGACTTCAATTTCTCCCGTCACTTTTGCTTGTTTATGAATAATAATAATAATATTGTCTGTTTATGTAATGTATCACAAGTGATTTGAAAATCACCATTACAAATTTTATGACAGAAATTAATAAAAAGAATCAACAAAATTATAATCGTTACTTCGAGGCTTAGGATTGTAATATAAGTATTATAATGCACACGAAAATAACTCCACTAGTGCGTTTCCTGTAAACAACGAAGTGAAGCTAGGAACAGAAAGTTGTGTTGGATTTGGTTTGTTTTGAATTTCGCGCAAAGCTACACGAGGGCTATCTGCGCTAATTAACCCTAATTTAGTAGTGTAAGACTAGAGGGAAGGCAGCTGGTCATCGCCATCCACCGCTAACTTTTGGGCTACTATTTTACCAACTAATAGTGGGATTGACCTTCACATTATAACGCCCCCACGTCTGAAAGAGCGAGCATGCTTGGTGTGACGGGGAATCGAACCCGCGACCCTCAGATTACGAGTCGCACACCTTTGACCATGCCCATTAGATGTTACTCGTTCCTTTCCTCATTGTAACAATATCGGTTTCAACCGAACAGTATTAAAACTACGTTACTATAAAGCCATCAGTGCCTCCTTTATAACACCTGAACTGTATCTGTGTTACAGATGTACTTCAACTGTGAGTATTGGTCCAAATGTAGGGGGAAGGAGTTACTGGTTCACAATATTTAATCAATAAGAACGAATAATTCCCCAATTACGTTAAAGTGACAAGACATTACGAGCTTTTCACGTAAAGTTTTTGTGGGAACACTAGACGGTTTTATTACTATTGGGGTTGTTTTGTGCTGTTAAACTAAACTACGTTTCAGTTTCGTATTGAAAAACAAACAAAAAAACAGGTGCTTTATGTCTCTTAACCCCTTCTGTTATTTGCCCGAAATAACTCGGGTGCTTTCCATGCTTCAAAAAGTATTTGCCCGAGTTGATTCGGGCAAATTATTTCTCGCAGTATTTTTAGTACTTGGCCTAATTAAGTCGGGCAAGTACTAAAAATATGGCAATAAATGTTTTCAAGTATTTGCCCGATTTTATTGGGATGTTGTCCATTACAATCAGCGCCCTCTAGATGTGCCGATCTGTTTCAGACTCATAAACAGAAATTATTACTTTTATTTACTGTAGTTTCGTTGAAATAATATAAATATATCACTTATACATTCGAATATGTAACATTTATTTATATAGTATAGTTTGTGCAGAAATATAACAACAAATCACGAAGGAACACTTGTTTCATTAATATATATGTATGACCTGTCAAAAATGAAATTAAACATCCAGCATTTTTAACTCGTTTCCAAAAACAAACAAGCCTGATGCAAGATTATAGTTTAAAAAAGACTAATGTAACTGGTTATGGCTGATAAGTCACGCAGAAATAGATTAACATCAAACTCCATTCATAACCGGAGCGAGCTGTAGACTAAATAAGCAAAATCATGAATACGTGGCACTATGTATATTCAGAATATTGATCTTAATAAATAATATGTTATATTTAACGTAAGAACTTCGCTACAAGTTGGAAAAACTGATGTAGCGTATTTCATAAACTCGTTCTAGTGTCCAAGAAGAACAAGAGAAACGAAATTTGGCTTCCATTGAAAACATTGATGTGGAACCAGTAGCGGAAGCCAACATTGATAAAGAATTTTCTGCTGCTCCTAAGAGAGAACTTTTCAGAAACCTGAGGCCTAACGCACTATCACTCAACAGCGATACTATTCTATTGGACAATTCGCAGAGAAGATTGGAGCGTCTTCTTCCTCCCCATCAAGAAGTGCCACCGTGTCCATCTTCTTCGTCCGACAGCACAACTTCATCTTTACCAAAGACATCCAAGCGCATATTTAGCATTAGTTTCAACGAACTCCTACCTCTTGCTGTCCAGGACAATTTAAGTGACCAAAAACATCCTGACCTTCCTGAAAGATCACGGGCCTGGTCATTTTCCGACTTGAGGACCTTGAAAAAAAAGGCGTTTCTGGCCGACACAGATTTTGAGGCTCGTAAGAAACAAAGAAATTTAAACAATACTTTCTCCAAACGTAAAAGGTTTAGAACAAAAATATTTTCAAGAGAACGAATAGAAGAACTCAAGTTATACTCCATGACAAAAGAAGAAATCATTAATAGATGGAAAACATCCGAACAAGAGCTCCGAAATATTCTGAGACAGGCTTTACAGTATAACAAAGAACTCGAAGAAAAGCTGAAATTCTTGCAAAAGACTTCGAAAACGCTAAAAAGATTCAAAAATCCTCGAATAGAATAGATAATTCTGTTGGTTTCAAATATGTAGTTTTAAAATCTATGGGTCGCATTATACAAAAGACAATGGGAAGAAAACAAAACACAGCTCTTTCCCACCGTTAAGAAGCTGGGTACAACAGTTTACCCTTTTTAACAAGGATGCCTTTAGGTTGTTTAACAGAGGACCAAACTCCTTCCTGTTGGAATAATTTGCAACTTGTTATCTCTTTACACTAGTTTATACACCAAAATCTAATCTGCTAGAGAACTTAACATAGAACTGTTGATATAGTTGTTAGATATTGAGATTTTTAAGAATACCTACCCGCAGGGTAACATAACTCTAGTTATAGAACGTTGAAAAACAAATACAAAAATAACAAACGGGTGAAAACATCGATATTACCAGACTGGGAAACTGATAAAGAAGTTGTGTTAATAATTCGTGCAATTACAGCTTTTGAAAATTAATATTTATTAGTGGATGTTATAAATATTTAATAGGCGTGATTATTTATTGTTTGAATGATGATTCTAGTGAGACTGGTTTCTTTCTATGCATTAGAACGCCACTTTTTGCCGATGAGTCAACTTGTCTCAACACTAATCACTTACACCATTTTTATGTTACTATGGCGGACACCAAACTAACGTAGAAATATTGTTCAGTTATTAGTATTATCAGCCTCAGTAACGTAGAAATATTGTTCATTTATTAGTATTATCAGCCTCAGCAGACACCAGACTAACGTAGAAATATTGTTCAGTTATTAGTATTATCAGCCTCAGCAGACACCAAACTAACGTAGAAATATTGTTCAGTTATTAGTGTTATCAGCTTCGGAAGACATCAAACTAACGTAGAAATATTGTTCAGTTATTAGTATTATCAGCCTCAGCAGACACCAGACTAACGTAGAAATATTGTTCAGTTATTAGTATTATCAGCCTCGGCAGACACCAAACTAACGTAGAAATATTGTTCAGTTATTAGTATTATCAACCTCAGTAACGTAGAAATATTGCTCAGTTATTAGTATTATCAGCCTCAGTAGACACCAGAGTAACGTAGAAATATTGTTCAGTTATTAGTATTATCAGCCTCAGCAGACACCAGACTAACGTAGAAATATTGTTCAGTTATTAGTCTTATCAGCCTCAGCAGACACCCAACTAACGTAGAAATATTGTTCAGTTATTAGTGTTATCAGCCTCAGCAGACACCAAACTAACGTAGAAATATTGTTCAGTTATTAGTGTTATCAGCCTCAGCAGACACCAAACTAACGTAGAAATATTGTTCAGTTATTAGTGTTATCAGCCTCGGCAGACACCAGACTAACGTAGAAATATTGTTCAGTTATTAGTATTATCAGCCTCAGTAACGTAGAAATATTGTTCAGTTATTAGTATTATCAGCCTCAGCAGACACCAGACTAACATAGAAATATTGTTCAGTTATTAGTATTATCAACCCTACGGCACCTTATGTGCGTTAGAGTTGATCTGCCAAATCAGTCACGCCCCCTAGGATTCGGATATATCCGTGCCTAATTTTAAAGTAGTGACGAGCGAGAGAGTCTGTGGTCCACATCCTAGAAGCGAATATTGGAGTTTTTTTTTTGTCATACTAACACAACTAAAATTACTAACGTGGTCAGTGACGTTGTGCTTCGAACTTTTGATTCACAGATTTGGAACAATAAACAACTAGCCACTATTATTCAGAGGGTTTCAGTATGAGGGACAGAAGTCTGCATTGTACGAAAGAAACAAATTGGTGAAACTCGATTCATTGGTTCATATTTCACGCATATTGTGATTTTTAATCGCCAATGTACGACGTCAGTAAGAATGATTTTGCCACGATAAATGCAGATGTGGTTTTTATAACAACGTATAAAATAGTTTTTTTTATTGAATTATGTAACTAAATTCGAGATAATCAACATGGCGTTTCGTCTGTTCTAAATGGGTCTTTCTTTAAATTAATCTGATGCAATATTTTCAGGTTTTGTATTTTATAGCCCCTTCTGTTATCACCATAAAACAAAGAATCCGGCCCGAGTTTGGGTCAATGGTTGCGTCATAACAGTGGTGATGAAATTCCAATATTAAATTAAAAAGTAGCTCAGATGTCGGTGTTGGTTAGATCCCTTCCATCTCGTCTTTCACTTAAAATTAAAGAGTTGCTATCGTAAATAGACCTCGAGTAGCTTTACGTGAAAGGCAACAAAATACTTTTCGATGTCATTAATAAAACAATTATGCTGATATATCATGAGCAACTGGGGAAAACTACACATTAAAATACATTCCACGAAGTAATTTTTTACTATTGAAAATATCTTAAAATAGCCCAAAAAGTAGCTAACTGCAATCTTGTAGTAGTACAGTTCCGTATAATAAATCCGAGGACTTGGCAACGCTAAATTTAATAAAACCATTTTTTGTGTACTAAATGAGCCAAGGAATCAGTTATAAAAAGTGAGTTCAGTGACAATTGTTTGTTTGTTATTAAACACAAAACAATCTGTGTTGTGTTCACATTGGATAATAAAACAACTCTTAGTGTTGTAATAAGCCCTAAGGTTTACCGTTGAGCCAATTCGGAGGGAAGTATTATATAAAGGAATAAACCTTGTAAAGGTACAATGGTAAGTTGAAAAAAATGGCTACTTTTTTATATCTATTTTACTGCTTGTTCCAGTTGCAACAACAAAATTATTAGTTTTCATGTCGCACTTTTAGACTATGTACATTTACAATACTTAAGTAGATACGTCTTTTTAAAAAAAAAAATTGTACAGACGTGTTAGCTTGTTCATTTTTGCTTTAGTTTGTGTGGTTTCGCTACTGTGTAACACATGTCTCAAAATAAAACAAAAATAAAAACAGGCTAACTGTGCAGTTCTGAAAAATTCTTAATACGGACCGTGAAATTTCAAATGACATCCGAGTTATATAAATACAATACTTTCTTCTTGCAAACATTATACATATCACTTAATCGCATTAATTGATAATATCTTAGTCTTGGGTGAAACACCACGAAACTTCGTTTTCAGAAATTCTTAAGAAAAAACGTTGATGTGTTTGTCTTGATCTACCTTTAGAATCGTACAAACTATTACAAAAGAACAACAGATCATATTAAGTCTTAGATACATAATGATTGTAAGTTATTTAATCTTAGGCTTTATAAAATATCATTTGTACATTATTCTGAATGTTTTTAATTTCTTAATCTTAATGTATGTAAAAGTTGGAAAAGGAAATTTTTATCTAAAATATTTATGTTATTATAAACTAGGTGGGGCGCCTGTCAGTTGGACGGAAGTTATGTAAATTCATAATTAATGAAAGGTTATCTTCGGACATGAAAAGTTGCTTCCCGTGTATGTTAAAAAAAAAAAAAAAGAGACAAAAGTCCATGAAAACTGCAAAACACAAAATGTGAATTGCAAATCTGCATGTATCTCCTTATAGGCTTAACAAACCCTCATGAGAAATGTGTAAATATCCATCAACAGGCGGCGGTAGTGGTAAAATATGCATATTTGTTTTTCGTCATGTGTGCTCTGTCCATCACGAGTATCGAAACTTGGATTTTAGTGCCGCAGGTAAAAAAAAATTTCAAACAGCCATTGAAACACAAAACCGAGTTTTTATGTATCTCTCCATGTGCCCAATGTGGTGAAGATCCATCAATAGGGGGCAAAGTACAAGTACAAAACACCAATAAAAACCGCAAAACTTAAAATGTATAGCTTCCCATAAACCTCTACCAATTTTGATGAAGGTTAATCTACACTTTGAGGAGTATTCACATGGACATAAAACAGATTGTACTATTATATAGATATATATAAATACACGTGCATTAATCCTGAATTTCTTGAAATGTAATATTATTTTATGGTGTGAACGTTCTAAGGTGACAAATTATAATTATGACTATCATATAATATATATTATGGTTATTCTATTTCTTAATATTACATTCTTTTGGTATCTTGTGGTTTTTCAAGAATGGAATGGGCGTATAATATTAATACCATATCAACTACGCAATGTCCTCCATATTGGCTTAATAGTAATACTAATGTCTTATGATAAGAATAATTAAAAAGTATGCTTACTATTAAAGAAAACTGTAATGCAGTCCTGCCAAGAATGTTTCTGTTACTAGAATATGGTTACGTTCTTGTCTGACATTTAGCACAGTAGGAATGAATGTTAGTGACGTAGTTATTTCACGATTCTGTAGAAATAAAAATAACATCACAGATCACCATGCCGTTTCTCGTTAGTATTACACGTATTATAATATTTTATTTTTTATTCAAGGTCTGACTTATTCTAAAGTAGATTTCTAGAATGTTATTTGTTTATTAATCGAATGTGTACAAGAGGTTAAATCACAATGCAATAAAAATATCACAACAGATCTCTCTACTACCACTAGATGTCGTTCATTCTGAAATAGCGAACACACTCTCTCTCTCTGTTTGGGTATTGATGTTTATATACCCAGGAGGGGTACGTTTGGTCAACCTTTAAATTTTGGTTTTGCAACTGTCAAGTGTATTTATATATTGTACACAAAGGCCAGAGTAACTCGCACTTACTAGGGTCCTTTTCAGGACAATGTCCATGCACTATCTACATATACACTTGGTGCAAATAAATAATTTCTCTTATAGTTCCAAATTTATTTGCACTTTCATTAGTTAGGTATTAACTATAAAGTATTTACATTTAAAAAACCTTTCACTCTATAGTAATTAACCCTTAAACTAATGTAGAGTCTAGTTTATAGGTGGCCTTTTCTTATTTATTTATTTATAAAAAAATATATTCACTGGTGAAAGGACTATCCTAATCATGTATAAATAATTTATTATACCACATAGGAGTCTATCTGCTATTGTTTGTATGTGTGCGTATTTATGTATGAATTCTGATGATGTTGTTCTGGTACTTTATAAGCTGTTGTGAGTAGTGTATTTTGTATTGTTTGTAGTAGTTTTTTACTTACATTTATCCATGCAGGGGCTACGTGGTCAATGACGGGTCTAATGTATGTTTTATATATTTTTATGATGTTACCTGCTGTTGCTCCACTGTTTTTACCAGTTAGACCCCTAGCATAGTTTGTTATTCACCAAATCTTTTTTAATAATATTATTTACGTGGTTTACTCATGTTAGTTTTGAATCAAATGTAAGTCCTACAAGGTTTGCAGATGTAGCAGTTTGAAGGAGTGCTCCATTCATATAGATCTGAGGTTGTACTTTTTTATGTTTGGTTAACGTTTATTTTGATTCTATATTTTTGACAATCTTCACTTATTCTATTTAACTGTGGTTGTATGTTTGTGGCTGCTATTGGTGCACTATTCCAGATTACCACATCATCAGCTGTGATGAGTATCCATTATTTGGATCTTTTAGAGACATGTTATTCACGTACATGATGAATAGGACAGGGCTAACCATCCTCCTTGAGCTTCTGAGGTAAAACACTCTGAGAAGGTCCCTCCAACATTAACTCTACATATTCTGTTTTCCATAAAGTTAGATAGCCAGCGAATAGTTCCCCGCGATAGTCCCATTTTTTTCACTCGGAACCGGAGACCGTTATATCATACGGTGTCGAATGCCTTCTCAATATCGATAAAGCAAGCGACAGTGCATTCTTGTTTATTAAAACTATCAACAATTGCTTCGGTTAATCTGACTAAATGGTCTGTTGTTTGTCTGAATGTTCTGAACCCATTTAGTTCTTCTGGTAATTTTGATTTTGTCTCCAGGAATGCTGAGAGTCTGTTACTAATTATTCTCTCAAGAATTTTGCTAAACAGCTGGTCAGGTTGATTGGTCGGTAGCTATTTGGTTATTGGCTGTCTTTCCTTCTTTATGGAACATTAATACATTTGCATGCTTCCAAGAAACCGGGATATAACCAGAGTATAACGATAAATTAAAATTTGCTGTGAGATGTTCAAATAATTTCAGAGTGCCTGTTTTAAGAAGGATGACTTGTATACAATCTTCTCCTGGAGATTTATTTGTTGTGCTAGTTATTGCTTCTGCGAGTTTTTGTGCGGAAATTGTGTTTATTAGCTTTGTATATTCGTTTATGTTGTTGAATTTATGGTTATTTAAGTTGACTGGGAAAAGTGGTTCAAATAGTTCACTGTTATTCGTTATGAAGTATATGTTCGTGTCTGGATCGTTGTGTGTTTTAAACGTGTTTTGAAGTTATTTGAATGTTTTGGCTTGTTATTTCTATGTGCTGTGGTATTATTGTGTTCTAATGGTGGATATTTTCTTGTGTTTCCATTTGTGAGTCTTTTTTAGGTGTGTCCAAAATTGTTTCGGATCTGTTTTGTCATTAAGTTGGGAGCAGAAATCTTCCCATTTTTCTTGTTTTAATAATTTAACTTCTGCTCTGATTTATTTTGTTTATTTGTGTAAATAGCGAACAGATGTTTTGTTTGAATTTCACATAAAGCTACACGAGGGCTATCTGCGCTAGCCGTCCCTAATTTCGCAGTGTAAGACTAGAGGGAAGGCAGCTAGTCATCGCTAACCACCGCCAACTCTTGGGCTACTCTTTTACCAACGAATAGTGGGATTGACCGCTTTCATATAACGCCAGCATGGCTGAAAGGGCGAGCATATTTGGTGTGACGGGGATTCGAACCCGCGACTCCCGGATTAGGAGTCGAATGTCTTAACCCGCCTGGCCATGCCGAGCCTTGGCAAACAGAATCTATATTATTTCGTATTAAAACATTTAACCGAGCAAGATCTACCACACACGAAATACAGAAGATAAACAACATTGGGTTTTAAAGCTGTATGTGCAGTCAACGTTATTATTATTTCTGACTTCTTTGAAATATCGGTTACAAACAGTGGGTTCCCACATAACCTTGTAAAAAGCCAATAACTTGAACTTGAAGTTCGCATAACGCTGTAGATGTTTTACAAAATTATTAAAACAAACCAGACATATACTGTTGCTTTCAACTTTTAAAATTTTATTGACGTATCAAATAAAAAATGTTTTTTTACAAAACTGAATATCCTTTGGCATACCTTGGATAGACTGACTAGTCACATTATAGAGAGAGAAAAGCTATCGAAGTTTTCAAGATAACACATCCACATAAATGGAAACACTTTATCGCACAAGATGGCGCATTATACTGACATATCTTAACTATGGCAGTTTATATACAGAAGCTTTCATTGCAAACACAATTAACAGATATAAGAGCTGAACGCGTAGTGTATTTCGTACGATTAATGTAAATATATTGTGACATTCGTCTTGCGTTTCGACATATATTAACATTGAAAAATGTGGAGAAAAACATGCTGATTTAATACTTTTAATATATTTTGTAAATTTACTCTTATCCTAAATGTTTATCAAACAACATTATTAAAATAGCTCTTTGATACATTTAAATGTAATTCTTAGCCTCCTAGCGAGATAAACGAACAAGCTTTGTTTTACTTGTTACCAAACTGATATATGACTGTTATAAACAAACATCACACTGTTGACAGTTGTAAAGCGATATAACAATACTTTAAACTAGTGTCACTGTTGTAAACTGATGTAGCACTATTGTAAACCAATATCATTGCTATAAATTAATATAACAATGCTGCAACTCTCAGCATTTACAAGATAAAAAAAACAGCAACAGATAACTAATGAAATAAAATACTGATTGCTAAGCTGAGTTCGTAACAGAGATGGATTATGAACAAGCTACTGAATGTTTTTCTTTAAATGCTGGGATTCAGATACAAAACTACCACTCAATTTCTTACATCAGAAAATTGTAAACGTACCACACATTGAGTGTTGTGAAACATTACATCAAGACACCGTGGTAAACGTTGAATGAATATCGATATGAAATTACCATTACAAGAATTTGTTGTTACGAAACACACTGAAGAATAAACACATTTTTTTTACAATTCATAATATTGGAATAACCTGTGCTTTCACACAAGTAATTTAACAGGTATAAATCCTGTGTATGCCATAAGATGCAAGCATTTTGAATAGTCTGTGTGATGGTATAAAAACATTTCGCAACTATCAGTTTTAAATCTGCTTACAAAAAGAAGGGAGAATTTAGTTTAATGAACTGATATAATCATGTAACTGTGAAAAATTAATATTTATTATATAACAGTAAAGTACTAAACACTTGAAAGAAATTATCAACTGAAAACAAGACTAACAACACACTCCTAACTCGCATCTTTGATCAGTGAAAGACAAGACTGACCACACATTCCTCGCATCTCTTATCAGTGAAGAAGAAAAGACTGACCACAACTCCTAACTCGCATCTGATCAATGAAGGAGACAAGACTGACCATACACTCTTAACTCACATCTCTGATCAGTGAAGAAGACAAGACTGACCACAACTCACATCTCTGATCAGTGAAGGAGACAAGACTGACCACAACTCACATCTCTGATCAGTGAAAGACAAAACTGACCACAACTCCTACCCATTTTTCATATTAGTTAAAAAAAAACAAGGAATAACCACACACTTCTTGACCCATGTTCTAGTTAGTGAAGGAGACAAGACTGACCACACACTCCTAACTCAGGTCTCTGATTAGTGAAGAAGATAAGACTGACCACAACTCATACCCATGTCTCTGGATTAGTGAAGGAGACAAGAATGACCACAACACCTAGCCCACGTCTTTAATTAGTGCAGGAGTGAGACTGACCACAAATTTCTAACCCACGCCTCCAATTAGTGAAGGAGAAGAAAAGATATATCTTCCTCCATGATATATTCTCGAATAAAAACAACAGTATTGTGTATAATACTTTTATAAAACCATCCTTCATATTACCTGTTTATAAAGAAAATAATGGATATAAAACTTTACCTAGAGGCAATCTGTACAACATATGTAAAAATGAAATTAACCAAAAAACCAAGTTTAAAGCTGTACATATGGATTTTCTGTATTACTGACTCAAAGCCAATATTTTCTGATTTCATTTTAACAGTCTATGGTGTATTTCAAGAAACAACACCAATTCAAATACATGTATACTTAACGATACAGCCATCCAAAAAAAAACTGTCATAATACAGCAAATATTCTATTCATTTTCTGAATAAAAAAACTGTTTTTAAACACTGCGTTTCACAGTAATGACCCTAACACATTTCTAATAATTTATCATAATTGTTAGCCTTTCTTAATGATTTTCTTTCATCTTGTATTAGTTATTACCGACATCACTCGATGTCCCGTTACATGACAACAAGCTTGAAATTTTACAAGGCACCAATGATTTTTCAAAAGACATAAATTGCACCAGAAAGTCTACTGGTTTCTAAGTTCAAGTCATTGTGCCCTGTCCAGTTTGAGGTCATTTACCAGATGTTAGTTCCAAAGAAATTTCAAAAGCACGCGCACTGTAGCATCAGCCATTCGTTAAACATTTGACACTTTTCCATCGATAATTGGGACATTAGGAGGAGTGAAACGTGATAGAGAGTCTACAGGTCTCAATATTGGAGTGCCAGACCTCACTGGATGAAACGTTGGAAAACTTTCTGTTGAAGTACCAAAAGATACTTGCTGAATTGAACCAGCTACAGGAACATTAATAGCTCTCTGAAAGGGTACTCCACAACTGGTAGAGGCCAAACCTCCAGAAGATGTAAAGGGCCCAACAACAGGGCTGCTCAAGTTGGTGGACACCGTGTTGTTACTTGGTCCTGCACTACTGTGGTGACTACCATTACCTGACTGGGCTACACTCAATGCCTGTGTGTGCATGGTTTGCCAGGAACACAAGCGGGCATACAGTTCTTTGAAGGAAGGTCTACGTGAGGGGTTCTCATGCCAGCATTCCACCATCATGGCATAGATATGTGGGGGGCAATCTTCAGGGCATGGAAGCAGCTTCCTAGAACGGATCATATCAATCACCTCCTGGTTATTATACCCGTAGTAAGGTTGGAGTCCATAGCTAAATGTTTCCCACAAAACTACTCCAAATGACCACACATCACTTTCTGTTGTGAACTTTCCATACAGAATAGACTCTGGTGGCATCCATCTAACTGGTAACAAAGATTTGGACTGAACTCTGTAATAATCAGAAGAATAGATATCTCGGGACAGACCAAAATCAGATATTTTGACCACAAGACCATCACCAACTAGGCAGTTTCTAGCTGCCAAGTCACGGTGAACGTAATGATTTCCAGCTAAGTATTCCATCCCACCTGCAATCTGCCGAGTGATATGAAGAAAGTCAGACAGTTCTAGTATCTGGTATGGTTCATCCTCGCTGTTTCTCACGTCTGACCGAGGAGAATGTAAGATCAAATATTCATGAAGATCACCCTGGGACATATATTCAAATAACATGCAGAGAGGTTCCTCTCGTGTGCAAGCTCCTAGTAAGCAGACGATGTTGGGATGGTGCAAGTCCGACATTAGCTCTGCTTCTCGTTGAAAATCTTGCCGAGTTTTTAAAGTGGCATTTTCCTTCAAGGTTTTGATAGCAACAGGTGCGACACTTCCAATTCCATGAATGCCTACCAATTCCCCATGATAGACCTTTCCAAACGCCCCTTCTCCTAGCTCTTGAAGGAAGCGAATACTAGAGAGAGGATACTCATGAGCTCTGAACTGTGTTCTGGGTAAAAGAGCATTCATTTCAACCTGTTGATTGGTTCCTTGTTCATTCTGAGGTCTGGTAACTGCTTTTGGAGTTTTGATTGCTGATGGATTTGGCTTACTTCTTCGCTTCATGCACCAGATCCCAAGTAATAATCCAATAAGTACCACTAGGACTATGCTTGGAAGAAGGATGTACAGCCAAAGGTAATCAACTGAAAAAAAAGAAATTAATTGCAAAAGTTGGTATTAAATTCTTATGACTGTAATAAACGTTACACAAATAAAAGTACTATTTCAAACGTATACACGTATGACAGTTATTATATAATTGTTTGGACTATTTTATAGCTTACATAGCTGGAAAAAAGATAAAATATCTCCTACATGTAGTGGCTTCAATGTAATTTAGTTTACAATGTAAAGTTTAAACTGAAAGTTGCCTGAAAAATTTCATAATTTTAATATTTATAGGACAATATATTCTACAAGCATTTGTCATTTTACTCATTATGTATTGTATTAAATAACATTTAGGAAAATATTTTAAATCAATAGAACAAACCCAATCCATGATAAAACTAGATCCAGTTAGAACAGGTGAAAAATGGACATGTGAACCTAACAAATAAAATTTCCCAAGCCTTTTTCATTTTATATTTAAGCTTTTCCCAAAACACACACATATAAACCCTCCATATTTAATTAACAAAATTTCAGACTTACCACATTTGGGTATGTGACACATCTCTTTCCGTACCTGAGGGTCTGCAATAAAACACCATGGTTGATTTTCCATTCCACCAGGGTTACGGCAAAAGTTATGTCCACCTATTAGCTCTGGATAGTCTGAGGTACGATAAAAGATCTGATGGCTCCAGTGTTGACATTTGTGGCCAGATATTGTGTGCGACAATGTTCCTTCATAATCTTCACCCGTTCCCACATAACACGTGTGTTCTAAATAAAAAAAATATAGCCTTTAGTTTCCTTCTGTTTGTAGCACAAGTAAAGAGTATCAAATAAGCAACCATAAAGTATGTTTACCATTTGTATTTTTCTAAAAGGGTAGTTTGTTTTTAAAATGGTTTCTCCTTCAGATTTGGTAGATGCAGTAAGTTTATGGTAAGGCTTGATGAATATTTGAATGAATACTGGCTTAGTTTTCAATACTTCAATTTAATGGATGGGACACTTTGATGGACAACAGGATCTCTGTTATTCTTAAATATTATTTTATTACATATCAAGCCAACATTTTATTCATTATTGTGTAGTGTTTATCTGACTCATTTGTAAATATTTCAAAAAGAAAACAAAAATTTAGCTTTATATTTAATATCATACAAAATTAGTTAGTTACTGGTAATGTTAAGAGAATGATGTTTAATATCATACAAAATTACTTAGTTACTGGTAATGTCAAGAGAATGATGTTTAATATCATACAAAATTACTTAGTTACTGGTAATGTCAAGAGAATGATGTTTAATATCATACAAAATTACTTAGTTACTGGTAATGTCAAGAGAATGATGTTTTTAATATCATACAAAATTACTTAGTTACTGGTAATGTCAAGAGAATGATGTTTTAATATCATACAAAATTACTTAGTTACTGGTAATGTCAAGAGAATGATGTTTAATATCATACAAAATTACTTAGTTACTGGTAATGTCAAGAGAATGATGTTTTTAATATCATACAAAATTACTTAGTTACTGGTAATGTCAAGAGAATGATGTTTAATATCACACAAAATTACTTAGTTACTGGTAATGTCAAGAGAATGATGTTTAACATCATACAAAATTACTTAGTTACAGGTAATGTCAAAAGAATGATGTTTAATATCATACAAAATTACTTAGTTACTGGTAATGTCAAGAGAATGATGTTTTTAATATCATACAAAATTACTTAGTTACTGGTAATGTCAAGAGAATGATGGTTTTAATATCATACAAAATTACTTAGTTACTGGTAATGTCAAGAGAATGATGTTTTTAATATCATACAAAATTACTTAGTTACTGGTAATGTCAAGAGAATAATGTTTAATATCACACAAAATTACTTAGTTACAGGTAATGTCAAGAGAATGATGATTTTAATATCATACAAAATTACTTAGTTACTGGTAATGTCAAGAGAATGATGTTTAATATCATACAAAATTACTTAGTTACTGGTAATGTCAAGAGAATGATGTTTAATATCATACAAAATTACTTAGTTACTGGTAATGTCAAGAGAATGATGTTTTTAATATCATACAAAATTACTTAGTTACTGGTAATGTCAAGAGAATGATGTTTAATATCATACAAAATTACTTAGTTACTGGTAATGTCAAGAGAATGATGTTTTTAATATCATACAAAATTACTTAGTAACTGGTAATGTCAAGAGAATGATGTTTAATATCACACAAAATTACTTAGTTACTGGTAATGTCAAGAGAATGATGTTTAACATCATACAAAATTACTTAGTTACAGGTAATGTCAAGAGAATGATGTTTAATATCACACAAAATTACTTAGTTACAGGTAATGTCAAGAGAATGATGTTTAATATCATACAAAATTACTTAGTTACTGGTAATGTCAAGAGAATGATGTTTTTAATATCATACAAAATTACATAGTTACTGGTAATGTCAAGAGAATGATGTTTTTAATATCATACAAAATTACTTAGTTACTGGTAATGTCAAGAGAAAGATGTTTTTAATATCATACAAAATTACTTAGTTACAGGTAATGTCAATAGAATGATGTTTTTAATATCATACAAAATTACTTAGTTACTGGTAATGTCAAGAGAATGATGTTTAATATCACACAAAATTACTTAGTTACTGGTAATGTCAAGAGAATGATGTTTAATATCATACAAAATTACTTAGTTACTGGTAATGTCAAGAGAATGATGTTTTTAATATCATACAAAATTACATAGTTACTGGTAATGTCAAGAGAAAGATGTTTTAATATCATACAAAATTACTTAGTTTCTGGTAATGTCAAGAGAATGATGTTTTAATATCATACAAAATTACTTAGTTACTGGTAATGTCAAGAGAATGATGTTTAATATCATACAAAATTACTTAGTTACTGGTAATGTCAAGAGAATGATGTTTTAATATCATACAAAATTACTTAGTTACTGGTAATGTCAAGAGAATGATGTTTTAATATCATACAAAATTACTTAGTTACTGGTAATGTCAAGAGAAAGATGTTTTAATATATACAAAATTACTTAGTTACTGGTAATGTTAAGAGAAAGATGTTTTTAATATCATACAAAATTACTTAGTTACTGGTAATGTCAAGAGAATGATGTTTAACATCATACAAAATTACTTAGTTACTGGTAATGTCAAGAGAATGATGTTTAATATCATACAAAATTACTTAGTTACTGGTAATGTCAAGAGAATGATGGTTTTAATATCATACAAAATTACTTAGTTACTGGTAATGTCAAGAGAATGATGTTTTTAATATCATACAAAATTACTTAGTTACTGGTAATGTCAAGAAAATGATGTTTAATATCACACAAAATTACTTAGTTACAGGTAATGTCAAAAGAATGATGTTTAATATCATACAAAATTATTTAGTTACTGGTAATGTCAAGAGAATGATGTTTTTAATATCATACAAAATTACATAGTTACTGGTAATGTCAAGAGAATGATGTTTTTAATATCATACAAAATTACTTAGTTACTGGTAATGTCAAGAGAAAGATGTTTTTAATATCATACAAAATTACTTAGTTACAGGTAATGTCAATAGAATGATGTTTTTAATATCATACAAAATTACTTAGTTACTGGTAATGTCAAGAGAATGATGTTTAATATCACACAAAATTACTTAGTTACTGGTAATGTCAAGAGAATGATGTTTAATATCATACAAAATTACTTAGTTACTGGTAATGTCAAGAGAATGATGTTTTTAATATCATACAAAATTACATAGTTACTGGTAATGTCAAGAGAAAGATGTTTTTAATATCATACAAAATTACTTAGTTTCTGGTAATGTCAAGAGAATGATGTTTTTAATATCATACAAAATTACTTAGTTACTGGTAATGTCAAGAGAATGATGTTTTAATATCATACAAAATTACTTAGTTACTGGTAATGTCAAGAGAATGATGTTTTAATATCATACAAAATTACTTAGTTACTGGTAATGTCAATAGAATGATGTTTTTAATATCATACAAAATTACTTAGTTACTGGTAATGTCAAGAGAAAGATGTTTTTAATATCATACAAAATTACTTAGTTACTGGTAATGTGAAGAGAATGATGTTTTTAATATCATACAAAATTACTTAGTTACTGGTAATGTCAAGAGAATGATGTTTAATATCATACAAAATTACTTAGTTACTGGTAATGTCAAGAGAAAGATGTTTTAATATCATACAAAATTACTTAGTTACTGGTAATGTCAAGAGAATGATGTTTTAATATCATACAAAATTACTTAGTTACTGGTAATGTCAAGAGAATGATGTTTAATATCATACAAAATTACTTAGTTACTGGTAATGTCAAGAGAAAGATGTTTTTAATATCATACAAAATTACTTAGTTACTGGTAATGTGAAGAGAATGATGTTTTTAATATCATACAAAATTACTTAGTTACTGGTAATGTCAAGAGAATGATGTTTTTAATATCATACAAAATTACTTAGTTACTGGTAATGTCAAGAGAATGATGTTTAATATCATACAAAATTACTTAGTTACTGGTAATGTCAAGAGAATGATGTTTTTAATATCATACAAAATTACTTAGTTACTGGTAATGTCAAGAGAAAGATGTTTTTAATATACAAAATTACTTAGTTACTGGTAATGTTAAGAGAAAAATGTTTTTAATATCATACAAAATTACTTAGTTACTGGTAATGTCAAGAGAATGATGTTTTTAATATCATACAAAATTACTTAGTTACTGGTAATGTCAAGAGAATGATGTTTTTAATATCATACAAAATTACTTAGTTACTGGTAATGTCAAGAGAATGATGTTTTTAATATCATACAAAATTACTTAGTTACTGGTAATGTCAAGAGAATGATGTTTTAATATCATACAAAATTACTTAGTTACTGGTAATGTCAAGAGAATGATGTTTTTAATATCATACAAAATTACTTAGTTACTGGTAATGTCAAGAGAATGATGTTTAATATCATACAAAATTACTTAGTTACTGATAATGTCAAGAGAATGATGTTTTAATATCATACAAAATTACTTAGTTACTGGTAATGTGAAGAGAAAGATGTTTTAATATCATACAAAATTACTTAGTTACTGGTAATGTCAAGAGAATGATGTTTAATATCACACAAAATTACTTAGTTACTGGTAATGTCAAGAGAATGATGTTTAATATCATACAAAATTACTTAGTTACTGGTAATTTCAAGAGAAAGATGTTTTTAATATCATACAAAATTACTTAGTTACTGGTAATGTCAATAGAATGATGTTTTAATATCATACAAAATTACTTAGTTACTGGTAATGTCAAGAGAATGATGTTTTAATATCATACAAAATTACTTAGTTACTGGTAATGTCAAGAGAATGATGTTTTAATATCATACAAAATTACTTAGTTACTGGTAATGTCAAGAGAAAGATGTTTTTAATATCATACAAAATTACTTAAGTTACTGGTAATGTCAATAGAATGATGTTTTTAATATCATACAAAATTACTTAGTTACTGGTAATGTCAAGAGAATGATGTTTTTAATATCATACAAAATTACTTAGTTACTGGTAATGTCAAGAGAATGATGTTTTTAATATCATACAAAATTACTTAGTTACTGGTAATGTCAAGAGAATGATGTTTTTAATATCATACAAAATTACTTAGTTACTGGTAATGTCAAGAGAATGATGTTTAATATCATACAAAATTACTTAGTTACTGGTAATGTCAAGAGAATGATGTTTTTAATATCATACAAAATTACTTAGTTACTGGTAATGTCAAGAGAATGATGTTTAATATCACACAAAATTACTTAGTTACTGGTAATGTCAAGAGAATGATGTTTAACATCATACAAAATTACTTAGTTACAGGTAATGTCAAAAGAATGATGTTTAATATCATACAAAATTACTTAGTTACTGGTAATGTCAAGAGAATGATGTTTTTAATATCATACAAAATTACTTAGTTACTGGTAATGTCAAGAGAATGATGGTTTTAATATCATACAAAATTACTAAGTTACTGGTAATGTCAAGAGAATGATGTTTTTAATATCATACAAAATTACTTAGTTACTGGTAATGTCAAGAGAATAATGTTTAATATCACACAAAATTACTTAGTTACAGGTAATGTCAAGAGAATGATGATTTTAATATCATACAAAATTACTTAGTTACTGGTAATGTCAAGAGAATGATGTTTAATATCATACAAAATTACTTAGTTACTGGTAATGTCAAGAGAATGATGTTTAATATCATACAAAATTACTTAGTTACTGGTAATGTCAAGAGAATGATGTTTTAATATCATACAAAATTACTTAGTTACTGGTAATGTCAAGAGAATGATGTTTAATATCATACAAAATTACTTAGTTACTGGTAATGTCAAGAGAATGATGTTTTTAATATCATACAAAATTACTTAGTTACTGGTAATGTCAAGAGAATGATGTTTAATATCACACAAAATTACTTAGTTACTGGTAATGTCAAGAGAATGATGTTTAATATCATACAAAATTACTTAGTTACTGGTAATGTCAAGAGAATGATGTTTTTAATATCATACAAAATTACATAGTTACTGGTAATGTCAAGAGAAAGATGTTTTAATATCATACAAAATTACTTAGTTTCTGGTAATGTCAAGAGAATGATGTTTTTAATATCATACAAAATTACTTAGTTACTGGTAATGTCAAGAGAATGATGTTTAATATCATACAAAATTACTTAGTTACTGGTAATGTCAAGAGAATGATGTTTTAATATCATACAAAATTACTTAGTTACTGGTAATGTCAAGAGAATGATGTTTTAATATCATACAAAATTACTTAGTTACTGGTAATGTCAATAGAATGATGTTTTAATATCATACAAAATTACTTAGTTACTGGTAATGTCAAGAGAAAGATGTTTTAATATCATACAAAATTACTTAGTTACTGGTAATGTGAAGAGAATGATGTTTTTAATATCATACAAAATTACTTAGTTACTGGTAATGTCAAGAGAATGATGTTTAATATCATACAAAATTACTTAGTTACTGGTAATGTCAAGAGAAAGATGTTTTAATATCATACAAAATTACTTAGTTACTGGTAATGTCAAGAGAATGATGTTTTAATATCATACAAAATTACTTAGTTACTGGTAATGTCAAGAGAATGATGTTTAATATCATACAAAATTACTTAGTTACTGGTAATGTCAAGAGAAAGATGTTTTTAATATCATACAAAATTACTTAGTTACTGGTAATGTGAAGAGAATGATGTTTTTAATATCATACAAAATTACTTAGTTACTGGTAATGTCAAGAGAATGATGTTTTTAATATCATACAAAATTACTTAGTTACTGGTAATGTCAAGAGAATGATGTTTAATATCATACAAAATTACTTAGTTACTGGTAATGTCAAGAGAATGATGTTTTAATATCATACAAAATTACTTAGTTACTGATAATGTCAAGAGAAAGATGTTTTAATATACATACAAAATTACTTAGTTACTGGTAATGTTAAGAGAAAATGTTTTAATATCATACAAAATTACTTAGTTACTGGTAATGTCAAGAGAATGATGTTTTAATATCATACAAAATTACTTAGTTACTGGTAATGTCAAGAGAATGATGTTTTAATATCATACAAAATTACTTAGTTACTGGTAATGTCAAGAGAATGATGTTTTTAATATCATACAAAATTACTTAGTTACTGGTAATGTCAAGAGAATGATGTTTTAATATCATACAAAATTACTTAGTTACTGGTAATGTCAAGAGAATGATGTTTTAATATCATACAAAATTACTTAGTTACTGGTAATGTCAAGAGAATGATGTTTAATATCATACAAAATTACTTAGTTACTGGTAATGTCAAGAGAATGATGTTTTAATATCATACAAAATTACTTAGTTACTGGTAATGTCAAGAGAAAGATGTTTTAATATCATACAAAATTACTTAGTTACTGGTAATGTCAAGAGAATGATGTTTAATATCACACAAAATTACTTAGTTACTGGTAATGTCAAGAGAATGATGTTTAATATCATACAAAATTACTTAGTTACTGGTAATTTCAAGAGAAAGATGTTTTAATATCATACAAAATTACTTAGTTACTGGTAATGTCAAGAGAATGATGTTTTAATATCATACAAAATTACTTAGTTACTGGTAATGTCAAGAGAATGATGTTTTTAATATCATACAAAATTACTTAGTTACTGGTAATGTAAAGAGAATGATGTTTTAATATCATACAAAATTACTTAGTTACTGGTAATGTCAAGAGAAAGATGTTTTAATATCATACAAAATTACTTAGTTACTGGTAATGTCAATAGAATGATGTTTTAATATCATACAAAATTACTTAGTTACTGGTAATGTCAAGAGAATGATGTTTTAATATCATACAAAATTACTTAGTTACTGGTAATGTCAAGAGAATGATGTTTTAATATCATACAAAATTACTTAGTTACTGGTAATGTCAAGAGAATGATGTTTTAATATCATACAAAATTACTTAGTTACTGGTAATGTCAAGAGAATGATGTTTAATATCATACAAAATTACTTAGTTACTGGTAATGTCAAGAGAATGATGTTTTAATATCATACAAAATTACTTAGTTACTGGTAATGTCAAGAGAATGATGTTTAATATCACACAAAATTACTTAGTTACTGGTAATGTCAAGAGAAAGATGTTTTAATATCATACAAAATTACTTAGTTACTGGTAATGTCAAGAGAATGATGTTTTAATATCATACAAAATTACTTAGTTACTGGTAATGTCAAGAGAATGATGTTTTAATATCATACAAAATTACTTAGTTACTGGTAATGTCAAGAGAATGATGTTTTATATCATACAAAATTACTTAGTTACTGGTAATGTCAAGAGAATATGTTTTTAATATCATACAAAATTACTTAGTTACTGGTAATGTCAAGAGAATGATGTTTTAATATCATACAAAATTACTTAGTTACTGGTAATGTCAAGAGAATGATGTTTTAATATCATACAAAATTACTTAGTTACTGGTAATGTCAAGAGAATGATGTTTTTAATATCATACAAAATTACTTAGTTACTGGTAATGTCAAGAGAATGATGTTTTATCAATATCATACAAAATTACTTAGTTACTGGTAATGTCAAGAGAATGATGTTTTTAATATCATACAAAATTACTTAGTTACTGGTAATGTCAAGAGAATGATGTTTTTAATATCATACAAAATTACTTAGTTACTGGTAATGTCAAGAGAATGATGTTTTCATACAAAATTACTTAGTTACTGGTAATGTCAAGAGAATGATGTTTAATATCATACAAAATTACTTAGTTACTGGTAATGTCAAGAGAATGATGTTTTTAATATCATACAAAATTACTTAGTTACTGGTAATGTCAAGAGAATGATGTTTTTAATATCATACAAAATTACTTAGTTACTGGTAATGTCAAGAGAATGATGTTTTAATATCATACAAAATTACTTAGTTACTGGTAATGTCAAGAGAATGATGTTTTAATATCATACAAAATTACTTAGTTACTGGTAATGTCAAGAGAATGATGTTTTAATATCATACAAAATTACTTAGTTACTGGTAATGTCAAGAGAATGATGTTTTAATATCATACAAAATTACTTAGTTACTGGTAATGTCAAGAGAATGATGTTTTAATATCATACAAAATTACTTAGTTACTGGTAATGTCAAGAGAATGATGTTTAATATCATACAAAATTACTTAGTTACTGGTAATGTCAAGAGAATGATGTTTTAATATCATACAAAATTACTTAGTTACTGGTAATGTCAAGAGAATGATGTTTAATATCATACAAAATTACTTAGTTACTGGTAATGTCAAGAGAATGATGTTTTTTAATATCATACAAAATTACTTAGTTACTGGTAATGTCAAGAGAATGATGTTTTAATATCATACAAAATTACTTAGTTACTGGTAATGTCAAGAGAATGATGTTTTAATATCATACAAAATTACTTAGTTACTGGTAATGTCAAGAGAATGATGTTTTAATATCATACAAAATTACTTAGTTACTGGTAATGTCAAGAGAATGATGTTTTAATATCATACAAAATTACTTAGTTACTGGTAATGTCAAGAGAATGATGTTTTAATATCATACAAAATTACTTAGTTACTGGTATACAAAAAAATTACTTAGTTACTGGTAATGTCAAGAGAATGATGTTTTAATATCATACAAAATTACTTAGTTACTGGTAATGTCAAGAGAATGATGTTTTTAATATCATACAAAATTACTTAGTTACTGGTAATGTCAAGAGAATGATGTTTTAATATCATACAAAATTACTTAGTTACTGGTAATGTCAAGAGAATGATGTTTAATATCATACAAAATTACTTAGTTACTGGTAATGTCAAGAGAATGATGTTTTAATATCATACAAAATTACTTAGTTACTGGTAATGTCAAGAGAATGATGTTTAATATCATACAAAATTACTTAGTTACTGGTAATGTCAAGAGAATGATGTTTTAATATCATACAAAATTACTTAGTTACTGGTAATGTCAAGAGAATGATGTTTTAATATCATACAAAATTACTTAGTTACTGGTAATGTCAAGAGAATGATGTTTTTAATATCATACAAAATTACTTAGTTACTGGTAATGTCAAGAGAATGATGTTTTAATATCATACAAAATTACTTAGTTACTGGTAATGTCAAGAGAATGATGTTTTAATATCATACAAAATTACTTAGTTACTGGTAATGTCAAGAGAATGATGTTTTAATATCATACAAAATTACTTAGTTACTGGTAATGTCAAGAGAATGATGTTTGGTAATATCATACAAAATTACTTAGTTACTGGTAATGTCAAGAGAATGATGTTTTAATATCATACAAAATTACTTAGTTACTGGTAATGTCAAGAGAATGATGTTTTAATATCATACAAAATTACTTAGTTACTGGTAATGTCAAGAGAATGATGTTTTAATATCATACAAAATTACTTAGTTACTGGTAATGTCAAGAGAATGATGTTTTAATATCATACAAAATTACTTAGTTACTGGTAATGTCAAGAGAATGATGTTTTAATATCATACAAAATTACTTAGTTACTGGTAATGTCAAGAGAATGATGTTTTAATATCATACAAAATTACTTAGTTACTGGTAATGTCAAGAGAATGATGTTTTAATATCATACAAAATTACTTAGTTACTGGTAATGTCAAGAGAATGATGTTTTAATATCATACAAAATTACTTAGTTACTGGTAATGTCAAGAGAATGATGTTTTAATATCATACAAAATTACTTAGTTACTGGTAATGTCAAGAGAATGATGTTTTAATATCATACAAAATTACTTAGTTACTGGTAATGTCAAGAGAATGATGTTTTAATATCATACAAAATTACTTTACTTACTGGTAATGTCAAGAGAATGATGTTTTAATATCATACAAAATTACTTAGTTACTGGTAATGTCAAGAGAATGATGTTTTAATATCATACAAAATTACTTAGTTACTGGTAATGTCAAGAGAATGATGTTTTAATATCATACAAAATTACTTAGTTACTGGTAATGTCAAGAGAATGATGTTTTAATATCATACAAAATTACTTAGTTACTGGTAATGTCAAGAGAATGATGTTTTAATATCATACAAAATTACTTAGTTACTGGTAATGTCAAGAGAATGATGTTTTAATATCATACAAAATTACTTAGTTACTGGTAATGTCAAGAGAATGATGTTTTAATATCATACAAAATTACTTAGTTACTGGTAATGTCAAGAGAATGATGTTTTAATATCATACAAAATTACTTAGTTACTGGTAATGTCAAGAGAATGATGTTTTAATATCATACAAAATTACTTAGTTACTGGTAATGTCAAGAGAATGATGTTTTAATATCATACAAAATTACTTAGTTACTGGTAATGTCAAGAGAATGATGTTTTAATATCATACAAAATTACTTAGTTACTGGTAATGTCAAGAGAATGATGTTTTATCAATATCATACAAAATTACTTAGTTACTGGTAATGTCAAGAGAATGATGTTTTTAATATCATACAAAATTACTTAGTTACTGGTAATGTCAAGAGAATGATGTTTTAATATCATACAAAATTACTTAGTTACTGGTAATGTCAAGAGAATGATGTTTTAATATCATACAAAATTACTTAGTTACTGGTAATGTCAAGAGAATGATGTTTTAATATCATACAAAATTACTTAGTTACTGGTAATGTCAAGAGAATGATGTTTTAATATCATACAAAATTACTTAGTTACTGGTAATGTCAAGAGAATGATGTTTTAATATCATACAAAATTACTTAGTTACTGGTAATGTCAAGAGAATGATGTTTTAATATCATACAAAATTACTTAGTTACTGGTAATGTCAAGAGAATGATGTTTTCATAATATCATACAAAAGAATGATACTTAGTTACTGGTAATGTCAAGAGAATGATGTTTAATATCATACAAAATTACTTAGTTACTGGTAATGTCAAGAGAATGATGTTTTAATATCATACAAAATTACTTAGTTACTGGTAATGTCAAGAGAATGATGTTTTTAATATCATACAAAATTACTTAGTTACTGGTAATGTCAAGAGAATGATGTTTTTATATCATACAAAATTACTTAGTTACTGGTAATGTCAAGAGAATGATGTTTTTAATATCATACAAAATTACTTAGTTACTGGTAATGTCAAGAGAATGATGTTTTTAATATCATACAAAATTACTTAGTTACTGGTAATGTCAAGAGAATGATGTTTTTAATATCATACAAAATTACTTAGTTACTGGTAATGTCAAGAGAATGATGTTTTAATATCATACAAAATTACTTAGTTACTGGTAATGTCAAGAGAATGATGTTTTAATATCATACAAAATTACTTAGTTACTGGTAATGTCAAGAGAATGATGTTTAATATCACACAAAATTACTTAGTTACTGGTAATGTCAAGAGAATGATGTTTAACATCATACAAAATTACTTAGTTACAGGTAATGTCAAAAGAATGATGTTTAATATCATACAAAATTACTTAGTTACTGGTAATGTCAAGAGAATGATGTTTTTAATATCATACAAAATTACTTAGTTACTGGTAATGTCAAGAGAATGATGGTTTTAATATCATACAAAATTACTTAGTTACTGGTAATGTCAAGAGAATGATGTTTTTAATATCATACAAAATTACTTAGTTACTGGTAATGTCAAGAGAATAATGTTTAATATCACACAAAATTACTTAGTTACAGGTAATGTCAAGAGAATGATGATTTTAATATCATACAAAATTACTTAGTTACTGGTAATGTCAAGAGAATGATGTTTAATATCATACAAAATTACTTAGTTACTGGTAATGTCAAGAGAATGATGTTTAATATCATACAAAATTACTTAGTTACTGGTAATGTCAAGAGAATGATGTTTTTAATATCATACAAAATTACTTAGTTACTGGTAATGTCAAGAGAATGATGTTTAATATCATACAAAATTACTTAGTTACTGGTAATGTCAAGAGAATGATGTTTTTAATATCATACAAAATTACTTAGTTACTGGTAATGTCAAGAGAATGATGTTTAATATCATACAAAATTACTTAGTTACTGGTAATGTCAAGAGAATGATGTTTTAATATCATACAAAATTACTTAGTTACTGGTAATGTCAAGAGAATGATGTTTAATATCATACAAAATTACTTAGTTACTGGTAATGTCAAGAGAATGATGTTTTTAATATCATACAAAATTACTTAGTTACTGGTAATGTCAAGAGAATGATGTTTTTAATATCATACAAAATTACTTAGTTACTGGTAATGTCAAGAGAATGATGTTTTTAATATCATACAAAATTACTTAGTTACTGGTAATGTCAAGAGAAAGATGTTTTTAATATCATACAAAATTACTTAGTTACAGGTAATGTCAATAGAATGATGTTTTTAATATCATACAAAATTACTTAGTTACTGGTAATGTCAAGAGAATGATGTTTAATATCACACAAAATTACTTAGTTACTGGTAATGTCAAGAGAATGATGTTTAATATCATACAAAATTACTTAGTTACTGGTAATGTCAAGAGAATGATGTTTTTAATATCATACAAAATTACATAGTTACTGGTAATGTCAAGAGAATGATGTTTTTAATATCATACAAAATTACTTAGTTACTGGTAATGTCAAGAGAATGATGTTTTTAATATCATACAAAATTACTTAGTTACTGGTAATGTCAAGAGAATGATGTTTTAATATCATACAAAATTACTTAGTTACTGGTAATGTCAAGAGAATGATGTTTTTAATATCATACAAAATTACTTAGTTACTGGTAATGTCAAGAGAAAGATGTTTTTAATATACAAAATTACTTAGTTACTGGTAATGTTAAGAGAAAGATGTTTTTAATATCATACAAAATTACTTAGTTACTGGTAATGTCAAGAGAATGATGTTTAACATCATACAAAATTACTTAGTTACTGGTAATGTCAAGAGAATGATGTTTAATATCATACAAAATTACTTAGTTACTGGTAATGTCAAGAGAATGATGGTTTTAATATCATACAAAATTACTTAGTTACTGGTAATGTCAAGAGAATGATGTTTTTAATATCATACAAAATTACTTAGTTACTGGTAATGTCAAGAAAATGATGTTTAATATCACACAAAATTACTTAGTTACAGGTAATGTCAAGAGAATGATGTTTAATATCATACAAAATTACTTAGTTACTGGTAATGTCAAGAGAATGATGTTTTTAATATCATACAAAATTACATAGTTACTGGTAATGTCAAGAGAATGATGTTTTTAATATCATACAAAATTACTTAGTTACTGGTAATGTCAAGAGAAAGATGTTTTTAATATCATACAAAATTACTTAGTTACAGGTAATGTCAATAGAATGATGTTTTTAATATCATACAAAATTACTTAGTTACTGGTAATGTCAAGAGAATGATGTTTAATATCACACAAAATTACTTAGTTACTGGTAATGTCAAGAGAATGATGTTTAATATCATACAAAATTACTTAGTTACTGGTAATGTCAAGAGAATGATGTTTTTAATATCATACAAAATTACATAGTTACTGGTAATGTCAAGAGAAAGATGTTTTTAATATCATACAAAATTACTTAGTTTCTGGTAATGTCAAGAGAATGATGTTTTTAATATCATACAAAATTACTTAGTTACTGGTAATGTCAAGAGAATGATGTTTAATATCATACAAAATTACTTAGTTACTGGTAATGTCAAGAGAATGATGTTTTAATATCATACAAAATTACTTAGTTACTGGTAATGTCAAGAGAATGATGTTTTTAATATCATACAAAATTACTTAGTTACTGGTAATGTCAATAGAATGATGTTTTTAATATCATACAAAATTACTTAGTTACTGGTAATGTCAAGAGAAAGATGTTTTTAATATCATACAAAATTACTTAGTTACTGGTAATGTGAAGAGAATGATGTTTTAATATCATACAAAATTACTTAGTTACTGGTAATGTCAAGAGAATGATGTTTAATATCATACAAAATTACTTAGTTACTGGTAATGTCAAGAGAATGATGTTTTAATATCATACAAAATTACTTAGTTACTGGTAATGTCAAGAGAATGATGTTTTAATATCATACAAAATTACTTAGTTACTGGTAATGTCAAGAGAATGATGTTTAATATCATACAAAATTACTTAGTTACTGGTAATGTCAAGAGAATGATGTTTTAATATCATACAAAATTACTTAGTTACTGGTAATGTGAAGAGAATGATGTTTTAATATCATACAAAATTACTTAGTTACTGGTAATGTCAAGAGAATGATGTTTTAATATCATACAAAATTACTTAGTTACTGGTAATGTCAAGAGAATGATGTTTAATATCATACAAAATTACTTAGTTACTGGTAATGTCAAGAGAATGATGTTTTTAATATCATACAAAATTACTTAGTTACTGGTAATGTCAAGAGAAAGATGTTTTTAATATACAAAATTACTTAGTTACTGGTAATGTTAAGAGAAAAATGTTTTTAATATCATACAAAATTACTTAGTTACTGGTAATGTCAAGAGAATGATGTTTTTAATATCATACAAAATTACTTAGTTACTGGTAATGTCAAGAGAATGATGTTTTAATATCATACAAAATTACTTAGTTACTGGTAATGTCAAGAGAATGATGTTTTAATATCATACAAAATTACTTAGTTACTGGTAATGTCAAGAGAATGATGTTTTAATATCATACAAAATTACTTAGTTACTGGTAATGTCAAGAGAATGATGTTTTAATATCATACAAAATTACTTAGTTACTGGTAATGTCAAGAGAATGATGTTTAATATCATACAAAATTACTTAGTTACTGGTAATGTCAAGAGAATGATGTT
Source organism: Tachypleus tridentatus (assembly GCF_004210375.1). NCBI lineage: Eukaryota > Metazoa > Arthropoda > Merostomata > Xiphosura > Limulidae > Tachypleus > Tachypleus tridentatus. The sequence goes on from NC_134828.1 coordinate 11,975,131, forward strand.
TTTAATATCATACAAAATTACTTAGTTACTGGTAATGTGAAGAGAAAGATGTTTTTAATATCATACAAAATTACTTAGTTACTGGTAATGTCAAGAGAATGATGTTTAATATCACACAAAATTACTTAGTTACTGGTAATGTCAAGAGAATGATGTTTAATATCATACAAAATTACTTAGTTACTGGTAATTTCAAGAGAAAGATGTTTTTAATATCATACAAAATTACTTAGTTACTGGTAATGTCAATAGAATGATGTTTTTAATATCATACAAAATTACTTAGTTACTGGTAATGTCAAGAGAATGATGTTTTTAATATCATAGAAAATTACTTAGTTACTGGTAATGTCAAGAGAATGATGTTTTAATATCATACAAAATTACTTAGTTACTGGTAATGTCAAGAGAAAGATGTTTTAATATCATACAAAATTACTTAGTTACTGGTAATGTCAATAGAATGATGTTTTAATATCATACAAAATTACTTAGTTACTGGTAATGTCAAGAGAATGATGTTTTTAATATCATACAAAATTACTTAGTTACTGGTAATGTCAAGAGAATGATGTTTTTAATATCATACAAAATTACTTAGTTACTGGTAATGTCAAGAGAATGATGTTTTTAATATCATACAAAATTACTTAGTTACTGGTAATGTCAAGAGAAAGATGTTTTTAATATCATACAAAATTACTTAGTTACTGGTAATGTCAATAGAATGATGTTTTTAATATCATACAAAATTACTTAGTTACTGGTAATGTCAAGAGAAAGATGTTTTTAATATCATACAAAATTACTTAGTTACTGGTAATGTCAATAGAATGATGTTTTTAATATCATACAAAATTACTTAGTTACTGGTAATGTGAAGAGAATGATATTTTTAATATCATACAAAGTTGCTTAGTTACTGGTAATGTCAAGAGAATGATGTTTTTAATATCATACAAAATTACTTAGTTACTGGTAATGTCAAGAGAATGATGTTTAATATCATACAAAATTACTTAGTTACTGGTAATGTCAAGAGAATGATGTTTTTAATATCATACAAAATTACTTAGTTACTGGTAATGTCAAGAGAATGATGTTTTTAATATCATACAAAATTACTTAGTTACTGGTAATGTCAAGAGAATGATGTTTAATATTATACAAAATTACTTAGTTACTGGTAATGTCAAGAGAATGATGTTTTTAATATGATACAAAATTACTTAGTTACTGGTAAAATTAGGAGAATGCTTTTTAAAAGACTGGACATACAATATAAGAACCCGTGTTGTAAGGCAATATGTTCAAAATTAAATTCTTGGCTTTTTTTAATTAATTTTTCAAAATGTATTCTATTATTTAATTCAGAAACATAGAATACTTAAATAGTGTGAACATTTTAGTTACACTAATAGCACACTAATTAAAATCTTACCCTCATTTTTTTTAATAGAGTTGGGAACTCCAAGTCTCACACATGTTTCGCTTGCTTTTGAGCCAAATGGTGGAAGGTCTTCGCATGCTGGCAGAATTTTTTGCTGGCCAATTAGTGGGTGTCGCTTGGCAATAGAGTATTCTAATCGGCAGATGCTGTTCTCAAGCACCTCGCATTCGTCCCGACAAACGTGCCGTGGTTTAGGAACAGATGAATTCGTATCACAAGGTGGGAAAGCATAAAAACAAAGAGAAGGAATGGCATACTTGTGACACTCAGAGGACACGTCTTGGGAAGAAGCAATCACTGAGAAGGCTGCAGCTAACTTTTCCTCCATGATCCCCTGACTATGAATTGAGCCTACAAAAACTGTCTTGTTGGCAAGGAATTTGGAGCACGTGGCACTACGATACACCTGGCATATTCCTTCGCTAAATTTACCATCTTCATCCTCAAAATCGGGAAAACTGAAACACGAGTAATTGGAGGAAGAGACATATTTATAAAAATATGTAATAAAACAGCACTGCACAGAGAGATACCATTTCAAGATGTATATATTTAAAAGCAAGCATAATTAACTACCAAATTGTTTGTATATACAAATTAGTGAAAGAACATCGAGAAATAACCTGAAAACAAATCTCTAGAAATGTTTTCCACTTGGAAACATAATTTCTAATAGCATTTTAACAAATTAATAAAGGCAATCTAGATATTTTTTGTTTTATTATGAGGTTTCTATCAGTTTGACTAAAAGTCATAAAATGTGTAAGCTTATCTAAAGTTACAAATTGTGCAAACTTACCTCAAGTCACAAACTGTGTAAATGTACAAGTTATATAAATTTATCAAGTCACAAGTTGTGTAAATTTATCTCAATTCATAAACTGTGAAAGCTTTTCTAAAGTCACAAGCTGTGAAAGCTTTCCTAAAGCCACAAGCTGTGAAAGCTTTCCTAAAGTCACAAGCTGTGTAAACTTATGTCACATGTTATATAAATTTATCTCAAGTCACAAATTGTGTTAATTTATCTAAAGCCACAAGCTGTGAAAGCTTATCTGAAGTAACAAACTGTATACACTCATGTCACAAGCTGTATAAATTTATCTCAAGTCACAAATTGTGTAAATTTAACTAAAGTCACAAGCTGTGTAATTTATTTAAAGATAAATACTGCACATGGATATCTAAATCTTAATGTTCCTACTCAAGTTTCCCCATCAGTTCACTCCTTCAAAGAGATGTTTTTAAAATACACGTTTTAGAAAGAACCATACATCTGTTTATGTGTAGAGATTTTATTTCTCACAACTATGAAACACAGCAAAACATGTACAATAATCATAATGACATATCATCCAATAACAAGTTATAAATTACTAAAAAAAATAACTTTTAAATAAGCTTATATGTATGAAACTGTTCATTTGTTTGAAAATGTTTGATTTCCTGTAAAGCAAAGGCTATGCTGCAGTGAAAACTGCAACATGCAGAATTAACTTCCAAGAAAGGCAATTTTTGTTTAAAGAATTTCTAAGTTTCTACAATAGATTTAAGTTCTTTAAAATGAATTATAGTCATTTCATATTGGTTACAGTAGCCATTGTACAGAACTGATAAAAACATTAGAATGAAATCAGTCATTCCTATATAAAACACACTGGAGACACAGTAACAATTAATGTAATCCATTGTAATTCTAACTGTGTTTCTGTTTATTTTTTTTTTTACATGATTCATATGTTACTAGAGATTTTGTATGCAACTAAGTCATGGAACCATAAGTAATTTATTTCATACATAGTTTAGAGAAAAAAAAATGTTTAAAAATCCAACAGGGCTCATACCCATGACCAATAAAGTTAGCTGTGCTCTACAAAACAGTTTATATGTAACAAATACACACAGTATAAAAAGTATATTACTTAAATGTTAATAAACAGAAATAAAAATAAGATATTTTTTAAAAAACTACACCACTTCTTAATTGCTATACATTATTATTACTTTGTTTATTTGTAGTAAAACACAATGCTAACAATAAGCTATCTGTGCCATGCCCACCACAGGTATTATAACATTGTTACTGGCATTACGAATCCACATATTTATTGTTGTACCACTGGGGTGACTTTACTGACAATGAATTATATGTAACATGCTGTTTTTGTGATAAAATTTCAATTTTATTTAATTGTAAAAAAAATATATAAAAATTGTTTATTCTAAATTAAAATTTACGTATTTAAATATTTTTACACTCAGTTACCAAATAACATCATTATTTATATTCCTGGTATTCTGATGTAGTTTATTTATTTTAGTCAGTCCTACATAAAACACAGCTAAGTTTCTTCACAACTTATCCCAGTATATTTCGATTTATTTTATCTTATCGAAGTTAATTTTAATATATATTTATACTTAGAGTGATACATAATATGTCAAAAAAAACATTTAATGGCAAATAAAACAATACCGACAACAATCACTTAGCCTTACATTTTTGTATCTATTTCTAAAAAGTAAACAGTTTTTGAAACATATTAGTAAAGGTTATCTCGGTGAATGGAATACTAATGTAGTAGCGAAAAATAGTTTATAATTAAATCGAACCCTTGAATAACAAACATTCTGTTGACATGCGACTGCTACCGCCTGTTACACTTTGACAAATCATTCTGACCAACGACATTAAACAATTTGGTGAAGGCGGTAGAAATAAGCGCTAAGCCTAATAGATTAAATAATCGTCGACTACAGTTTCACTACCATTCTTAAAATGGGCACTGAAATAATGGAGTCAAGAGAGAGAACTATATTAACCCAAAACAAACCTGTTTAAGGTTTCAGATGTTTGGTTTGGTTCAGTTTTTTGCAGAGTTTGCCACCGAAAGGGTCAAAAGAACTAATAAACTTTTCGCCATGATGAAGAAAAGCGAAGGGGCGGATGAGTAGCGAGACCAGTATCTGCATAACACCGCCATCTGTTTCTCTGCCAAATGTCGAAGAGGACGACGTTGTTATGACAACGGTGTCACGAGCGAAACTAACATAACAGTAAAGCGTGAACGCATGGAGCCGACTCAGTTATTATTGTACTGCAACCAGCATTTTAAGAACTACATATTTTCATTAAAATTTCTTTAGATATAAAAAGATCAGTTTCAAATAAAGTACGACTTATTTGGAGTGCTTATGTACAAATAGTGAAACAATATGAGAGTCAAATGAAGATATAGTTCTATATTTATGTTATTTTTTCCTAGCTTAGGCATATCGTAAAACTATATGAAAAACTTGGTTCACTTGAAATTCATCATTCATACCTTGCGACATGAAATCAGAAAAACACATAAATAAAAAAGGATCAATTTATTAAGCATGTCATCCTTGACCTTGAGTGAAAAATCAAACTCCCAACAGCATGCATTATTTAGTTAACTCTCGTAAAACCAAATATTGACCACCACATCTAAACTCTAAAGGCGACATCACGTAATTTAACTCTCATGTATATCTTGTTTAGTACTGTTTATAATACACACGTCTAATTTTTTGTCTTTTAAAAATACTATAGTAATGTACTGAAAGAATGAATAGCTTTAAACATGTCAAGGCAAATTACAAGTTTTTGTTTCATAATAACTTGACCTCACAGAAGTGCTTCTCTGTAACACAGCAGTGTTTACATGTAACTATTAACATGTTGAAGGCTTTTCGTTCCACTATCACTTGTTATTGTTCTGATAGCAGTGTTTAGATGTAACTAATATAAATTAATTACACATTACTTATGCGATGTAAATAATGTTTTATTTTAATGTCTTACCTTGACAAGTTATCAGTAACATGTTAATTAAGTTCAGATACTGTCATTAACGTACTAATTATATTAATATACTATTATTAACATATTAATTATATTGAAATTCTATCATCAGCATACTAATTGTTTTCATATACTATTATTAACATGTAATTAACTTCAAATACTGTTTGTTTGTTTTTGAATTTTGCACAAAGCTACTCGAGGGCTATGTGTGCTAGCTGTCCCTAATTTAGCAGTGTAAGACTAGAGGGAAGGCAGCTAGTCATCACCACCCACCGCCAACTCTTGGGCTACTCTTTTAACAACGAATAGTGGGATTGACCGTGACATTATAACGCCCCCACGGCTGAAAGGGCGAGCATGTTTGGCGCGACCAGGATGCGAACTCGCGACCCTCAGATTACGAGTCGCACGCCTTAACACACTTGGCCATGCCGGGCCTCTTCAAATACTATCATTAACATGCTAATTAACTTGAGATAATATCATTAGCATGTTAATCATATTTAGGTACTCCTATTAACATGTTAATTACATTTAGGTACTCTCATTAACAGTTAATTACATTTAGGTACTCTCATTAACATGTATATTATACTTAGGTACTCTCATTAACATGTTAATTATATTTAGTTACTCTCATTAACATGTTTATTATATTTAGTTACTCTCATTAACATGTTAATTACATTTAGGTACTCTCATTAACATGTTAATTACATTTAGGTACTCTCATTAACATGTATATTATACTTAGGTACTCTCATTAACATGTTAATTATATTTAGGTACTCTCATCACCGTATTAGCCATTTTACCATACTTCACAGTAAAACTAAAATTCACTGTAGCATTTTTATTGTAATAATTTCTTGTAATAGTTAAATATTCTTCAGTGCATAAGTTTACATATCTGAAACGAAGTATCTCTCAAATATCAATGTCCTGTTTCTATTTGTTTAAGTCGTTTATTTCTGTGTATTTTAGTGAGCTCTTTTGTTCGGTGCTGTGCTGAGTTTCGCCGCAGACCTCGCGCGCATGCGCAGTCCTGCCTCCTCATTTTCCCGCTAAATTTCTCAAATTACAAACGTAATCGCACTACGACTCAACTTGCTACAGACCGACAAACAAAAGCAAAATCCCAAGCACTGATTTGTGCGCGGCACAAAATGTGAAATATTTGTTTTCTTTGCATTTTTGCATATAGAGTACCAGTGCAGTCTCTAAGATATATTAGACGTTTGTGTGCCTTTTCTCACACCGTGTATACGTTGTCACATAGAAAATGTATTTATTTTTATTCTATTTACTTTTCTTTTGTGTGTGTGTGTGTGTGTGTGTAAGGACGTGGCGCCATTTATAGTGTAGTTAACGTTAATTTATGTCAAAGATAATAAATGCCCATTATAGTATGGAAGTAGTTGTGAACCACACAATAACATGTCTCTGGTTCCGAATTATCATTTCACAACGTGCGGTTTAGATTGGCCCAACAACCTAGGAGTAGTTAGGTAAGGGACGAACAGACATATTGACTTTTGTTTTTGTACTTTACATATACAGATTTTCATAACATGTGCTAGAAGCAAAGTTTTCATACAATCAAACTTTTATCTTCAGCTTTAAAATGGAAACAATCTAAGGTTATCAACAAGCGCAAGACGAAAAAATCAGTTTTCTAATTGAGAATACATATCAAGGAAATGGAACGTTTTGAGGTTTTATTAATTATTATAAATTAAAATATCACTGATGTAAGAATTTATAAACATCACACAGCTTGAGGAACAATAACAGCCTTCAATTTATGATAATAGTAATATATTTTGTTGTGTTTTGTATCAGTTTTAGTCTAAACTTCAAATAACTGTTTCACTTCAAAGAGCTTTTAAATATTATTTAGTTTTCTAGAAGTTTAGATTTTACTTCACGGTATTTAGTACAAATATAAGATGTAGGTAAAGGATCTTTCAACAGATGGCGACACTATAAAATTCCTTTCTCACGATAATAGTATAACTTTGGTTTGTTTTGAATTTCACGCAAAGCTACTAGAAAGCTATGTACACTAGCCGTCTCTAATTTAGCAATGTAAGACTAGAGGGAAGGCAGCTAGTCATCACCACCCACCGCCAACTGTTGGGCTACTCTTTTACCAACGAATAGTGGGATTGATCGTCACATTATAACGTCCCCACGGCTGAAAGGGCGAGTATGTTTGGTGTGAAGGGGATTCGAATCCACGATCCTCGGATTACGAGTCGGGTGCCTTAACCACCTGGCCATGCCGGGCCTTATAATCTTATAAACGAACGAGTGTGTGTGTGTGTGTTCTTATAGCAAAGCCACATCGGACTACCTGCTGAGTCCACTGAGGATAATCGAACCCTTAATTTTAGCATTGGAAATCCGTAGACATAAACGAACGTAGTTTCTGTTATTTTATTTCCACAAAACCGAATAATTATTTCGTGTCCTACATAAAGAATACATACCACCAGAGATTAAGACAAATATATCGCTTTAAAATCGTATAGAGTTGCTATGGTGTAATAGGTTAAACCCTATTGTAACTTATAATATTTTTAATATATGTAATTCGTGAACATGATTTTAATTATATAAAACTTTTAGAGTCAACGTTATTTATAAGTAACTTGAAACGCTTTTCGAATATGTCTTAGAATAAATATATTTTTTGACAAGATTATTCTGACCGCTATCTGTATTAGAAATTTCTGTTTACCTCAACGTCCACATAAAAGTAACACGTTACCCAAGGGACTCAATTTTGATATGATTGATTTCTGGAAAGAAGAAATCCGGCTGATTTAAACGGTCATGAAAACACAGCGGTGAAAGATTAACGTTTCTTAACTAATCCTTTCTGTCACAGTTGAAATGGATAACCCCTCAGTACGTTGATTTAGATACGTCGTGGTAGATTGTTAATGATTTAATATTAATGCATACATTTCAGAACCAGTGGCATAGCGGCATGTCTGTAGACTTATCACTAGAAACTGCGTTTCGATACTCGTGTTGGACAGAGCACAGGTAGCCCGTTGTCTAGCTTTGTGTTTAACTATAAACAAACAAACCTTTATTTAGATAAAGTATGGAAACGTGTTAGTTTATACTGTCGCATAATACTGCTAAAACAACCCATATATTGGTTATCGTCATGTACTGATTCATGAGAAGGCAGAGATAAATAAAAACCAAAACAGTTGACTTACTCAATTTCCGTAACGTAAAACTTTCTAACAACACTTTTTATCTTCAGTCCTTGTATGTTGTTGTGTAAACTTAGAATAGGCACCTAACTTCCACTTTTCAGCCAATAAAATGCACATATTTGTTTCACTCCAACTGCTGTCTCTATTAAATGTAGACATGCACAGTGGCGTATTTAAGTAGGGGCTAGAGGGGGCTCAGCCCCAGGACCCATTGTCTTAATGTGGGCCCATTGATAATTTTATTCTATGTAAAATTACATGGGATGTAGGACCCACAAAAATGATTAGTCCCTGGGCCCACACAACTTTAAATCCGTCAATGTACATGTATCTCACATTCGAGCCGCTCCCCCCTAATAATTATGTAGATATATGTCTTGTTCAAACCACCCTCCGTAATAGTTAAGTAGGTGTCTATCCAACTTAAGCCGCCCCTCCTATTAGCCAAGTAGGTATTTTTCTTGTTCAAGCCCCTTCCATTATCACACTTTCAACACCCTAAGATGCAGGTGTGTGTGAATTTCCCTAACTGCACCTTTGTCGTTTGAAGTCACGGGCATTTCAAATTAGCGCACTCTAAGAGAAATATAGACAATGTGACTTGGAATCGTTTTCGTTTTTTTGTTGTTTTTTTTTAATTTGCAAAATAATTTAAACATGTCAAGCTAATAGTTCTTAAATTAATAAACACGTAATCATTCAAATTATCTCTTTGATATATTCATTTTTCTTGATATAAAACTAACATAAACGTACACTGTTGAGACATCGAACACTCAAGCTATTGGTGGGTTATTTGGAATTACGAGCTAACATCTTTTATAGCATCCTGTGTACAAAGTATACACACAACAATTAATTTTAAAACACTGCTGATAAAAGTTTAATTTGTCAAATGCTACTAGCTGCCTGTCTGTCTCTATGCCTAACCTATCGATCCACCTGTTCATAAACCTCTTTCACACGTGTAACCCTGTCACGAGGGATTATGGATGTTTCAACTCCAGCGAGTAATACAAAACGTAAGTGTTGGCAAATATAGAACCATATGCTTTTGTTCGGCGCTGTGCTGAGTTTCGACAGACATCACATTAATTTCCTCTGCAAACTCGTGCGCATGCGCAGTTCTCCCCCCTTCCCCAATTTTCCCGCTAAATTTCTCAAATTACAAACGTAATCGCACCACGACTCAACTTGCTACAAACCGGCAAACAAAAGCAAAATCCCAAACACTGATTTGTCCGTGGCACAAAACATTAACATGTGACGTTGGACTAAAATAAAAATTTAATTCAAACTATAGAAATATTTTTTATCAGGTTTATCAAGAATTTTCCTGGGGAAAGAGAGTTTCTGCAGTGAGTGTGTCTAGACAAAATAAAAAAATCAAATATATCGTCGAACTTTCAGAAACTACATCAATCTGGATAGTTCTTTAAACTATCTTTGGTTTTGATCTTCCACACAAATAAACAACTTATATCCCACTTGTTTCACTAACTGTTTGCATGTTTTTAAAGTTGTGTTTGTTCGTTTTTTATTTCGTGCAAAGCTACTCGATGGTTATTTGCGCTAGCCGTCCCTAATTTAGCAGTGTAAGACTAGAGGGAAGGCAGCTAGTCATCACCACCCACTGCCAACTCTTGGGTTACTTTTTTACCAAAGAATAGTGGGAATGACCGTCACATTATAAAGACTCACGGCTGAAAGGGCAAGCATGTTTGGTGCGACGGGATTCGAACCCGCGACCCTCGGATTACGAGTCGAACGCCTTAACCCACCTGGCCTTTCTTTTTTAAAGTTAAGCACAAAGCTATACAATGGACTATCTGTGATATGTCCTCTACAAGTACTGAAACCCTGTTTTTAGCTACTTGTCAATGAGATACAAAGGGGGGAAACAGCTATTATAACCTACAGAGTACAAGTTTTTTTACTCTATGATATTGTGAAATTAAAAATTGTCCCTTTTTATATATAGAGGGAAAAACACGCCTTAACCCACCTGGCCATCCGGGCCACGTTAACAGTTTCGCGCACTTTCCAGGTGTTTAATTTTATAGAAGATAAGAAAGCCTCAAAACTACAATAATTCTCGATATTTCTAAATATTAATATACATTGTTTTCTCTTTACATTTGAATTTATTTTACTTATTTACTCTTAACCAAAAACACTGTAAAACTTTCAATTACGTTCTGACACGAATTATTAAAAAACAAAGCCATAAGTAAATGCTTAAGCCTGTTTTGATTAAACGAGTTTTTCCATAGTTTTTCGTTTCCACAGCTTTAAATCCAGTAAATAAACACAACTCTCCAACGACGACCGGCTCTGTTTACCCAGGGATGAATAATCTTTGATGAGACGAACTCTGAGAACGAGGATAGTAACAAAATTGTTCTCAGTACGTCAATATATAAACATTTATAGTGTGGAACCAGCAGTAGTTGGGTGACTGTGAATAAGAACATTACCCCCCCTCTTCCTACAATAAATGTTACACAGCTTTGTATTAATACGGATGAGAAGCTGATGGTTCGAATTTACTTTTCAAGATAGTTCAGAAACCCCTAAAGCGATGTTTTAATCCGGACAATAAAACTCCCTAATCTGAGACCAACGAAGTTTGCGAAAAAACTTACAAACAAATATATACCAACAGCGATGTTCGTCTAGCCGTAAGAATTACAGACAAATAGGTACCAACAGCGAAGTTCGTCTGACCATAAGAATTATAAACAAGTATGTACCAACAGCGACGTTTGTCTAGCCATAAAAATTATAAACAAGTAGGTACCAACAGCGACGTTCGTCTAGCCGTTAGAATTATAAAGAAGTAGGAACCAACAGTGACGTTCGTCTAGCCGTTAGAATTATAAACAAGTAGGTACCAACAGTGACGTTCGTCTAGCCGTTAGAATTATAAAGAAGTAGGTACCAACAGTGACGTTCGTCTAGCCGTTAGAATTATAAACAAGTAGGTACCAACAGTGACGTTCGTCTAACCGTTAGAATTATAAACAAGTAGGTACCAACAGCGATGTTCGTCTAGCCGTTAAAATTATAAACAATTAGGTATCAACAGCGATGTTTGCCTAGCCGTAAAAATTATAAACAATTAGGTATCAACAGCGACGTTCGCCTAACCATAAGAATTACAAACAAGTAGGTACCAACAGCGACGTTCGTCTAACCGTTAGAATTATAAACAAGTAGGTACCAACAGCGACGTTCGTCTAACCGTTAGAATTATAAACAAGTAGGTACCAACAGCTACGTTCGTCTGACCGTTAGAATTATAAACAAGTAGGTACCAACAGCGATGTTCGTCTAGCCACAGAAGTGATATACAAGTAGGTACCAAACAATTATGTTGTTTCCCTAGCTATACACAATTGTATTCGCTCGTTTAAAATTCAAGCACAAAACATGGGGGGGGATGCTAGTGACTCTTGTTTCTAAGTGACGTAATTATCTAGTTTAACTTTTCCAACGCTAAAACAGTAACGAAACCACAACGTAAAACCTAATTTATAACCTGTTCTCCAGAACATACAACAAATTCATATAAAACAGTTTGCTCTGATACATGGAAAAACAAAATTTGAGATGATCTTTGAAGTAAGGTATTTACCGCTACATAACAGATATGGTAACACTGAAAGAATATAGCATATTAATAATGCCAATATAACCACAGATTGGTGCTATAAGTTTAACATGGATCAACAGTATATAGTAGTGGATGCAGAGGTAGATTTAAGGTTTTGTGGGCCCTACATCCAATGTAATTACACATAAAATAAAATTATCAATGGGCACCCCTTAAGACCATGGGCCTTGGGGCTGAACCTCCTCTATCCCCTACCTAACCTAAATACGCCACTGACTGGATGGCGTAAACAAATTTGTTTAATCAGATATTGTTACTTCATAATCCAAACTACTTAATTTGTCTAACTTTGGTAGCTGATCACATCGGTTAACGGCCCGTGCTATAAATTTTTCTTTAAAGTTTTGTTTGTTTTATTTTTCAGTTTCGTGCAAAGCTACACGAAGACTATCTGCGCTAGCCGTCCCTTATTTAGCAGTGTAAGATTGGAGGGAAGGCAGCTAGTCATCACCACCCACCGCCAACTCTTGGGTTACTTTTTTTACCAACGAATAGTGGAATTCACCGTCACATTATAACGCCCCCACAGCTGAAGTGGCAAGCATGTTTGGTGTGACATGAATTCGAACCCGTGACCCTCAAATTACGAGTCAAGCGCCTTAACCACCTGGCCATGCCAGGGCCTTTCTTTAAAAAAAAATAACATTCCCGACTGATATGTGCGCTCTTTCTATTTCTGAAAATTTAGAGTTAATCACGATTGATGTACCATACGACTACACACGATATATGATGTTTAATCAGTATACATGCACCAGTACGACTACGCACGTGTGTGATGTTTAATATGCATGCACCAGTACGGCCACACACGATGTATAGTGTTTGATCTCATGTATGCCCACAGTTGTTTACGTTACTATATACTCAGATCTGTTTATGATGCATCGCTATTGTATATCCACGACTGTTTATGATATATCGTTACTGTATACTAACAACTGCTTATGATACATGGTTATTGTATATCCACGACTGTTTATGATATATCGTTACTGTATACTAACAACTGTTTATGATACATGGTTATTGTATATCCACGACTGTTTATGATATATAGTTACTGTACACTCACAACTGTTTGTGGTATATCGTTACTGTATACTAACAACTGTTTATGATATATCGTTACTGTATACTCACAACTGTTTGTGGTATATCGTTACTGTATACTAACAACTGTTTATGATATATCGTTACTGTATACTAACAACTGTTTATGATATATCGTTACTGTATACTCACAACTGTTTGTGGTATATCGTTACTGTATACTAACAACTGTTTATGATATATCGTTACTGTACACTCACAACTGTTTGTGGTATATCGTTACTGTATACTAACAACTGTTTATGATATATGGTTATTGTATATCCACGACTGTTTGCGATATATCGTTACTGTATACTAACAACTGTTTATGATACATGGTTATTGTATATCCACGACTGTTTATGATATATCGTTACTGTATACTAACAACTGTTTATGATACATGGTTATTGTATATCCACGACTGTTTATGATATATCGTTATTATACATTCACAACTGTTTATAATATATATCTATTTACTCAGTTACCTCAGGGTCTTGAATGAAAATGAATAGATATAATTGGAAAATTTCTGAAAAAATAAATATATTTCATCAAGAATCAAGGTGAAACACGACTGGCTGTGGTCTGACAACTGATTATCTGAGATGAAATAAGACGTTGAAGTCTGGAACACTTACATGTAAATATAATTCATTTCAAATAAACCACTCTCCAACCTTTCTTTTCGTTGGTATTGTGACTGATTGATTGTGGGTCAGGCTCTTCTGTTGTTAGAATGTTCATTATCTGAAACTTTATAAGTTTATTAGAGATTTCTAAATGACCATCTTTCGAGAGCTTCCCAGATACTGCACGTGTTTCTACGACCTCATACAATTAATCTGAAACGTGATTATACTTTGAACCGATAGTTCATTTTTATAATGACTTCATCCACGTTTACAACGTGCCAAATATATCAAATGTAAAATAACATAGAAAACACAGCACCTACAGACTACACAGGAAACATAGCACCTACAGACTACACAGGAAACATAGCACCTACAGACTAACTAGACAAGTAACACATTACCTACAGACTACACAGGAAACATAGCACCTACAGACGACACAGGAAACACAACACCTACAGACTACACAGGAAACATAGCACCTACAGACTAGACAGGAAACATAGCACCTGCAGACTACACAGGAAACACAGTACCTACAGATTACACAAGAAATACAGCACCTACAGCCTAGACAAGAAATACAGCACCTGCAGACTAGACAAGAAACACAGCACCTACACACTACACAGCAAATACAGATAAGACACAGTATCTATAGAAGACACTTAAAATTATGTATACAAAAAATACATAAGTACAGCCAGGATCAGCCAAACTATAATAAAAATACACATGTAGGTACAGTTAGTATAAGACATAGTATAATGAAAGTAAACATACCAGTGTATTTATTATATGAACAACATAAACAACATTTCTAGGTATTGTCAGGCAAAATATAATATGTAGACTGCGCAGAAAATCCATATGTAAGAATGGTCGTGGCTTGGAAAATAAAACTAAATAAACCCAAGTGACACAGCCTACACATAAAATACATTCTGCTTTTTCTATTATATCTATTTATTTATTTGTTGGTGTTTTTGTTGCGTTATTTATTTGGTGAGAACTTTACATAGCTTTAGTTTATGTTATCATAGGGTATTTAAGCTCAAAATGCTATGGGAATATTTCCGTACCAATCAAATGAAAGATATTTCGATTTATTATATCTCAAAATGGCTGGAGTTAATACCAACAAAGTAGTGAACTTGATACGAAGTATTTCTTTAACAACGAATTCCCCTAACGGTTGAACTTGGATCGTTATGTTGACTGTTTATCTACGAATGTGTAGAAAACGCTTACAGTCTCCCCCTAGTGACAGCTCCAAGCAATAGAAGCAGTTCGTTCTTCATAAATAACAGCCTATTTAGACAAATAGCCTATTGTTGAAGGCACCAGTCCTTTCTAAACGGTCTAACAATAGATTTCTTGAGGCTTTCTTTACAACTCGTCGCCAGCAGCTGGCGTTTTATGAATAACGAAATACGCCCCCTGCTGGGATCGCAAGATCATTTCGCGGCATCTCGGCAAAAGCGATTATCTTTAATGTACAAAAGAATGATGAATATTCAGTTAGTGTTTACACATTACCACAAAGGTAACTCACGTAAACTATAATATCTTTTGTTCCTAATAGGGTAAATAATATTTCGTGGAATAACTAGTAGATAAATTACAAGATCTTAAGACATTTATTTCTATTCCACTATTTTATTTATATAAATTTCTGAAGCGAACTTGATAAAGTATTTTCGTAGCAGTTGTATAGACACCCACAGATACTATTCATATTTTTTAATTGTCATAACTAAATTCCGATAGGCTTACAAATAGACGTTACAGTTATTTATCACGACTCAGTGTAGGCCTAAGCTGACATCACACTGTAAGTATTTAAAACTACAGATTCAAAGTGGAAGAAACTGAAACTAGTTTGATATACCTCACGTACATAAAAGTATTTTATTTCCCCTGAAATATGAAACATCAGAAGTGATCGGGTATGAAAATCTGGTATTAGAATATTTAGAACACAAATATTCCTGAGCACTTTGCGTCTTTTTATGACCATTACGACTAAAATTAAAATATAACGTCAAATAATTATTGTAAAGAAACATTAGTTGTCAAAGGTTTTTACATAGTATAATAAACGACAGATAATATTAAGTTCAGCACTGTGAATAAAAAATTCATTACCATAGGAAATTTAATATTCGAATTGTATTTGTTTGTTTGACTGTTTTTAGTTACGCATGAAGCTACACAAAGGGCCATCTGTGGTCTGCCCACTACAGGTATCGAAACTTGGATTCTCACGATGTGCCACTGGTGGACATTCGAATTGTAAAATACGCTCGGAAATTTTCTTAGTTTTGCAATATTATTGTTAGAGGGCGTCTTTGTTTGTTTGTTTTGGAATTTCGCACAAAGCTACACGAGGGCTATCTGCGCTGGTCGTCCCTAATTTACAAGTGTAAGATTAGAAGGAAGGCAGCTAGTCATATCCACCAACTGCCAACTCTTGGGTTACTCTTTTACCAAAGAATAATGGGATTGACCGTAACATTATAACGCCCCCACGGCTGAAAGGGCGAGCATGTTTTGGTGCGACGGGCATTCGAACCAGCGACCCTCGGATTGCGAGTCCAACGCCTTAACCCACCTGGCCATGCCGGATCAGGCGTCTTTGCAAATAATTATAAAACATAATCACGGTCAATATTGGTTCGAATGTATCCTTTTTTTGTAAAATAAAAATACATTTTTTAATATTTAAGTAATAACAAGTCTTTATTATTGTATAGAAAAACATAAATAACATATTCCTATAAAGGTATATATCATAATGAAAAACTAATTAAAAATGCTTTACCCTTACGCTGTTATACTTGTTTTGGCAAACATAACTATACCCTTCCTTTAACTGAGCAGATAGCCCGACGTGGCTTTTCTATAAGAAAACACACACGTTCCTTTAATTTTTATTTAAAAAATACACTTTTTTAACACTGTATTTCTTGTATCTTTATCATTATAACTTCCACTGTCACTCTCTATTTTAAATCCCGGCATGGCCAGGTAGTTAAGGCACTCGACTTCTGATCCGTTGGGCGCGAGTTCGAATCCCCGTCACACCAAACATGCCTGCTCTTTCAGCCGTAGCGGCGTTAATAATGTGACGTTCAATCCCACTATTCGTTGGTAAAGAGTAGCTCAAGAGTTGGCGGTGGGTGGTGATGACTAGCTTCCTTCCCTCTAGTCTTACACTCCTAAATGAGGGACGGTTAGCACAGATAGCCGTCGTGTAGCTTTGCGCGAAATTCAAAACAAACTATATTTTAAAATTTATTCAAAACTAAAACGCACTGATCATTTCTCTTGTTTCGCATACACAGAGACACAAACAAATAGCTTTCAGGGTGTGTGTTTTTTTATCGTCGCGTCACGTATTTCAACGAGAACACAGACAGCATGACAATGTTAACATTTGTTTTATTTTTATACCATTAATCTTTGTTAATTTCTTGTTTGTTTGTCGTTTTGTTTTCGCGAGAAACCTAAAATATTTACTGTCCCTCTTCCAAAATATGTTATTTTCGTACTTTTCTAAGTCTCTTTTATTTTTTTCTCTGTACTATAACTTTCTGTCAATCTGTATTACGTTTTATATTTGCTTATCCATTTATTCGTCGATGTCTCTCCATTTCTGTTTTTTCGGCAAAAACTACCTAGTTGTCATTTTCAACTCTACTATCCATCCAACTGAATATCTGTCTCTGTCCATCTCTTGTTGTGTTTCTGTATCTGTCCATTACTATCTGTCCATCTAGCTGTTTCCTCCAGTTTTTTTTGTCTACTTACCCTCTTTCCCCATGTAAATAAAAAGGACTCAGAAAGTGTGTGACAAGCCGTGGTGCTTACCTGATCGTCTGGATTGTATTTTAAACAGCGGGAGTTCGTTAGACAGTTATTGGATCACGAGTGAAACCTAATGGCTTTCCACACACAGTAATTACTGGGCAGCGTTTTCTTTAGTCCTGTAAGCATTTATCTCACTCCCTCTTGCGGAGATTGCTTTGAACCACTCTTTGCCTTTGACGTTTTCCGTCCATCGGGATTGCCTTTAGGTATTGCGTTCTCTTCCACGTTTTTGTACTCCAGCGCTTTGTGTTCAGGCCCGTGTGAACCACATACAGATTTGAGCGACGTTCCCATCTACAGTGACGGGAATGTTCAGTAACTCGGCTGAAACGTTGGTTTTATTTTGTTCTCTGGTGGAAAGTTGGGGGATATACCTTTGTTCGCATATTTGTTTGCATGTTCTTCCGTTTGTCACCGTGATAGTTTAAAATGAACAAAGGATGCAGAGATTAGGTTTCCTCCGTCAACTCAGTATCACAAATATACAGGTGACAGCGGGATTAAGTTAAAAATCACAGATCAAGGTTCGATCCCCTGTGACCTTACCTTAAAACTCTTAGATCTTTAAAATAAAATATTACTTTGTTTTTTTTTTTCGATATCATCTAAAAGGATTATTCAATTTATACCAAAGACGAAACCCTGTGATAGGGTTCTGAATTTTGTAACAGTCAATATATAGTGGTTTAAAGTATTATTGACTGTTTACCTTCCTTATTATACTCATTACTTCAATGTAAATCAAGGCAGCATATAGCTCCACCAGAAATACAAACTTATGTCTAATGTGTGATGTTACAATTATCTTTAGGGTTAAAATTAAACATGATTTTGTTTAGTTTCGGTTTCTTGAGTTGTTGAAAGGGTATATCTGTTCTTTCATAGGATATGCTGCCCTTTAATTGTTGTTAGTAGTTTCAAATAATACAGGACTGAGAATTTAAACTTCATAAAAGTTGTTTTGGTTTTCGTAACGGATTTTCCATAATTTAGCTACGCAGATTTCGAAAATAATATATTTCTCTATCAGGTAAGGTTTCTTTTTTGTTGTTGTTTACAAATTGGGAAGAAAAAAAAACTCTTACTTAAATCAAATTATTATTTTGTTTATCACAATGAAAATTTTTTACTGTCATTTTTGGGTTCTAGAACGATCGACAAGACTCTCACGTCGAGATTGGTCTAGAGAAATCTATAGCTAGTGGTTGTCAACATTTTAAACATAAGTACTGTAGAATACGTAAACATCTTAAGATACTAAAACCATCGCAGGCCTGTGTAATTATTGTTAATGTTCCTAAGTAATTATTTGAAACTCACTAAGTACAATTTCAAACCCACAGAGCGTGTCATACTGATGCCACTTTATATTTTAAGATATCCTGAGCGAAAGGTTATTAACCTTAAATTACTGACTTATTTTTTAAACGTCCACTACCGGTGTGGTTTAAATACCGTGCAGTCTTCGTGCCTTCTACATCACAAGTGTAAGTAAATAGACCAAACAAATAATTTTTATGTAATAAACAGTGGGATTAATTGCAATGCGTTTTTTGTTGTTTTTTTGGGGGTGGTGGGTGGAGGCTCGTACGTCATCAGGAGCATTGTAATTATCAAGAAATTTGATACTTAAATAGTTTAGGTAAGCTGTAGTCCTATAGTTAATAAATAGCTGATTGTGGTTCTAGCTTCCAGGTGGCGCTTTAGTTGCGAAAAGTTGAAAAAGAGAATTTTCCCACGAATCAGTTCAATGTAGTTTAAAAGAAAACAGAAAACAAAGACATTGACCGGCAGTATAATATAAAAATAAACCTATATTAGTTGTGAAACACAAACAATTACCTTCCAATTTCACAAACACCAGAACTATACGATTACTGACAACACGTGCATCATAGAATACTAACAATAAGAAAAGAAAACAATATTTTAAGTTTTTATTTCTACTATCGTAGAAACGTTACTTTAGGTCGAAGTTAGGCTCATAAACAGTATCAACCCCCACAGCAAAAATAAAGTTGTAGACAAAAGCTGACACTTTTCACCAATAGGTTATAATACATTTAATAAGCAACTCATAGGGCATTGGTAGTCGACCCTTGGCCCCCTAGGAATCAATCTGAGAACCACTTGAATCCTAAATGTGTTTCATACATACATCTCGTTTTCATGACTAGTAAAGGAGGTCTTGAGGCCCCTGAGGGTGTTTAAGGGTCGCACGAATTACTTTAAATACGATAGCAACGGACTAAAGAGGCAATGTATTCCACTTTTAACAGCCAGAACACGCTTTTAAACATGTTTACATTACATTACACACATGGACGTTGTAAAAAGAGCCACAACATTCTAATACTATCATTCACGAGTTGGCGAGGATGTTTCGACTGTAGGTAATATTTCTCATATGAAGGTGACCTACACCTACTGAATATAAATACCAAATATAAGAACATAGGAGGTGCAGAAGAACTGAAACACAAGAGAATTGCAGTTACAAGACGAATGACATTATGATGACGAAATCAGCACGGTATCCTAAACGTCATCAGAACGGATGTCTTTCATAAATACTAACCCTTAATTAACTGTGGTTTTGATGTACATAGTTTGGTTTGTTTTGAATTTCGCGCAAAGCTTCACGAGGGCTATCTGCGCTAGCCATCCCTAATTTCGCAATGTAAGACTAGAGGGAAGGCAGCTAATCATCACCACCCACCGCCAACTCTTGGGCTATTATTTTATTAACGAATAGTAGGACTGACCGTCACGTTGTAACGCCTCCCCACGGCTGAAAGGGCGAGCATGTTTGGTGTGACGATGAATGTACACAGTTATCTCAAACAAGTTCTGATCTGTACAGTTGTCTCACACAAGTTCTGGTTTATATAGTAATCTCACATAAGTTGTAATCTATACAGTTTTTTTATAGAAGTTGTAATATATATAGTTTATGTATAGTTATATAAATATATATAGTTTTAATATGTATAGTTATATAATGAATGTTTTTCATAACTACTGATACACGAAATCATTTACTCTCCTGCAAGATCGCTATATTTTAGTTGATTTGCTTCAATGACCATTTTATTAAATATATATTTATATATCAGTTCCAGCTTTTGTAATTTATTTCCCCATTAAAATTTTCTGTCCCCTTTACGAGTGGAAAAAAAAGTGGCTACAACACTGATTTGAAACTAGAACGAACCTACCAGTGTATTTAAAACCAGAACGGACCTACCAGTGTATTTAAAACCAGATCGGACCTACCAGTGTATTTAAAACCAAAACGGACCTACCAGTGTATTTAAAACCAGAACGGACCTACCAGTGTATTTAAAACCAGAACGGACCTACCAGTGTATTTAAAACTAGAACGGACCTACCAGTGTATTTAAAACCAAAACGAACCTACCAGTGTATTTAAAACCAGAACGGACCTACCAGTGTATTTAAAACCAGATCGGACCTACCAGTGTATTTAAAACCAAAACGGACCTACCAGTGTATTTAAAACCAGAACGGACCTACCAGTGTATTTAAAACCAGAACGGACCTACCAGTGTATTTAAAACCAGAACGGACCTACCAGTGTATTTAAAACTAGAACGAACCTACCAGATTATTTAAAACTAGAACGGACCTACCAGATTATTTAAAACTAGAACGGACCTACCAGTGTATTTAAAACCAGATCGGACCTACCAGTGTATTTAAAACCAAAACGGACCTACCAGTGTATTTAAAACCAGAACGGACCTACCAGTGTATTTAAAACTAGAACGAACCTACCAGATTATTTAAAACCAGAACGGACCTACCAGTGTATTTAAAACCAGATCGGACCTACCAGTGTATTTAAAACCAAAACGGACCTACCAGTGTATTTAAAACCAGGACGGACCTACCAGTTTATTTAAAACCAGAACGAACCTACCAGTGTATTTAAAACTAGAACGGACCTACCAGTGTATTTAAAACCAGAACGAACCTACCAGTGTATTTAAAACCAGAACGAACCTACCAGTGTATTTAAAACCAGAACGAACCTACCAGTGTATTTAAAACCAGAACGAACCTACCAGTTTATTTAAAACTAGAACGGACCTACCAGTGTATTTAAAACCAGAACGAACCTACCAGTGTATTTAAAACTAGAACGAACCTACCAGTGTATTTAAAACCAGAACGGACCTACCAGTGTATTTAAAACTAGAACGGACCTACCAGTGTATTTAAAACCAGAACGAACCTACCAGTGTATTTAAAACTAGAACGAACCTACCAGTGTATTTAAAACTAGAACGAACCTACCAGTGTATTTAAAACTAGAACGAACCTACCAGTGTATTTAAAACTAGAACGGACCTACCAGTGTATTTAAAACCAGAACGGACCTACCAGTGTATTTAAAACTAGAACGAACCTACCAGTGTATTTAAAACTAGAACGAACCTACCAGTGTATTTAAAACCAGAACGAACCTACCAGTGTATTTAAAACTAGAACGAACCTACCAGTGTATTTAAAACTAGAACGAACCTACCAGTGTATTTAAAACCAGAACGGACCTACCAGTGTATTTAAAACTAGAACGAACCTACCAGTGTATTTAAAACCAGAACGAACCTACCAGTGTATTTAAAACTAGAACAAACCTACCAGTGTATTTAAAACCAGAACGAACCTACCAGTGTATTTAAAACTAGAACGAACCTACCAGTGTATTTAAAACCAGAACGAACCTACCAGTTTATTTAAAACTAGAACGGACCTACCAGTTTATTTAAAACCAGAACAAACCTACCAGTGTATTTAAAACCAGATCAGACCTACCAGATTATTTGAAACTAAAAAGGACCTAATAGTTTATTGGAAACTAGATCGGACCTACCAGATTATTTGAAACTAAAAAGGACCTAATAGTTTATTTGAAACTAGATCGGACCTAACAGATTATTTGAAACTAAAAAGGACCTAATAGTTTATTTGAAACTAGAACGGACCTACCAGATTATTTGAAACTAAAAAGGGCCTACTAGATTATTTGAAACTAGATCGGACCTACCAGATTATTTGAAACTAGAACGTGGCCGGCATGACCAGGTTAACTTAAGACGCTCGACTCGTAATCTGAAGGTCGCGGGTTCAAATCCCAGTCACACCAAACATGTTCACCCTTTCAGGTGCGGTGGTGTAATAATGTAACGATCAATCCCACTATTCATTGGTAAAAAAGTAGCCCAAGATATGACGATGGGTAGTGATGACTAGTCGCCTTCCATCTAGTCCTACACTGCTAAATTAGTGACGACTAGCGAAGATAACCCTCGTGTTGCTTTGCGCAAATTTAAAAAAAAAACAACAACCTAGAACGCACCTACCAGTTTATTTGAAACTCGAACACAGCTACCAACATTTAATATAATTGTTGGTTATATGTTGTAGCTTTGGAAGACGTTAAGGCTTAGGTTTCCAACACGCATATAGTGAAAAATTGGTAACTTTCATTTCTTCTCAAGTTCTTGCTAAATATTTGACTATGCTTCAATATACGCGAATAAAAAATACTAAAATCATCAATTATGTTTATCTAAAGTATGCCTGTCAAGTCTCATAATGGTAAAGGCAAGAAACTCCTAAGCCTAAAATTCATACATTTACAAAACTTTTACGCTAGAAATTGTATAAAATTCTCGACAACAAAAAAGGAAAGGAGTTAGTACTGCAGGCCAAGTAACTCTATAGTTAACGTAATAGTCGTCAGGGGGACATTTACTCAGTCAATATTCACACACAGGGCCCAAGAAGTAAATAACAAAAAGAAGTTAGGGCTAGAAATTTAAAGCAAAACGAATCACAGCTGAGCCTCGCTGATTGGTTCCTAAAATATCAAAACCAGGATTTTCTTGTGGGATTTTTCTTTTCTGTTATTGGTGCATGTCTCTTAGATACGAGCACGTAAAACTGCGTATGTTATAACGTCATCTCTATGATGAATAAGTTAACTTGAAACAAATATTCATGGCAGTTTAAAAAAAAAATGGATGAAGCCTACTCATTTAAGTTCGTGTCTACGTCAAAGTTATACGTATGTAAATTCCTGTTTGTAAAGTAGACATACTAACATTACAATCTGTTTGTTAACATGCTGTATCTGATTGGATAGCAGTATACTGCTATATACTGCTATCCAATCAGATACAGCATGTAGGTGTAAACAAACAGCTTTCTGAAGGGTATTTATTTCTTGCAGCGTAAGTACAAATATGGAATACTTATCCTGACCATTAACTCATTTTTAGAGTATGAACACCGGTAGCATGGGAACTTCTTTTTACCAAAAGGAAATCATTTCAAACAACCTGAATTTGACACATGCTACTTGCGCATGGATGGTATTGTATCCAGTTACGTAGGAAACGGGGATTTGGACCCCCCTTCCCCCCAGTTTTCACTCTGTCTCAGTAAAAGTGCATCAAAATTATGAAAATTACCCTCAAGAAAAGGAGGAACAAGCGCAAAATTTAATCCAGAACCCCCACTCCCAACTTTCGTCTCCTGTACCTCTGGTTATTAAGTAGCTACATTGTGATACTCGGAAACATATCTACTTTTTTATAAAATTTTATCGAATTAAGTTTTGAAACTCTGAAGATAAATTATGTTAATATAAAAAATGAAAATTATACGTTAAATAGTTTTACAATAAATAAGATTTATTAAAATCAGGGAACAGCTGTGGTTGACATCATATGATGTTAAGAGTAGGCAGGCGACTGGGGTTTATATCATCTCATGCAAGCGTTTTGGGCGCCACATTTTGAGTGACCCGCCGCAATTATTCGCGAATTTGTGGTTTGATTTGAGTTTCGCGCAAAGCTACTCGAGGGCTATATGCGCTAGTCGTTCCTAATTTAGCGGTGTAAGACTAGAGGGAAGGC
This sequence comes from Tachypleus tridentatus, assembly GCF_004210375.1. Classification (NCBI taxonomy): domain Eukaryota; kingdom Metazoa; phylum Arthropoda; class Merostomata; order Xiphosura; family Limulidae; genus Tachypleus; species Tachypleus tridentatus. The sequence continues at coordinate 11,999,881 of NC_134828.1, forward strand.
AGTTAGTCATCACCACTCACCACCATCTCTTGAGCTATTCTTTTACCAACGAATAGTGAAATTGACCGTCACATTATAACGCCCCCACGGGTGAAAGGGTGAGCATATTTGGTGCGACAGGAATTTGAACCCGCGACCGTCGGATTACGAGTCGAGTGCCTTAACCACCTGGCCATGCCAGGGCCTGAATCTTTGTGCATGGGATAGTAGGCATATTTACAAAAACCGCAAGCTACGAATGAAATACGTTATGATTGAACTGAGGACACTGGTTTTTGCTGTAAATTTGTCAGCACGTGGACATGATGTTGTTTATTTGTGGTTCAAAACACCTCTGAAAGATTGTCTCTCAGAACATGAAAAAACAAAAAAAATTCAATTACAAGCTTTAAAACATCCTAGAAACAATGCTTATGTGGAAGTAAAAGCAGCGAATTTCTTCCTACCTTAGATCAAGGTAAAAATCCAATAAAAGAAACATCCGGAAATCCTTTACAGAAATCAAAAATAATTTTACAAGTAACAATAAAAAAATAGTAATAAATCCAAGTATTACCTCTTTCCTAAGCCTGGGAAATGTGGTAACCCACCAGAAAAATTAGGTACTGACACTGGTGGTCGATGTGGAAACCCACCAGAAAAATCGGGTACTGACACCGGTGATCGAATGACACCTGGAAGAAATAGATCACGTAAAATAGAGCAATGGCTGTTTACTTAGATTTGTTTGTTTGTTTGTTTGTTTGGGGGTAAAAGGCAGAATAAAAAGTTTTAAAACATTTCTTTTGGTTTATAAGAAGGTTCGTAGAGTCTGCGTTTTCCAGAATTTTTAATATGGAATTCTATTACTTTTCCGTTAAATTATAACCACGTTGAAAAACGCATAAAACTTGGAAAGCGGTTGTCGTATGTGAAAAGATGTAGTCCTACTTACCTTGTGTCTTTTAGCAACTCACATCACATGGATGCTTTCAGAAAGAATGTCTATTTCACATAATGTCACGTTTCGGTGTTTAAATCTTACTCAAAACATGTAATACTCTGAGTACGTGTGATCTGTTTTACTTCAACAAAATATACGACGTTGAACAGTCACAGAGCAATAATAATAATATTTTTAAAATATTTCTTTGTTTTCAGCGCAAACATGCCCAAAAGACTATCCGCGCTTTATCCACCGCTGGGAATCGAACTACGGATTCTGCCAGGATAATCAAATGGTGAAACTGAGCAGGTGGTGTACACTCACTGTAAGTGCTTTCTCAGGTTTTTGTGTGTTTGTCAGGTGTACATTAAACATTGCACAAGAAACAAATAATTCGATCTCAGAAACAAACCAAAAGAGTGCTGGTTCTTCAATACTATTTCTATCAGGTCATCCCATAAGTAATGTCCGAAAATTTAATACAGAAAGTGCATCGTTATTTCTGTCTTTGTAGAAGGTTTAATAAATAAAATATGTGGTAAGACGTATATAAAAATATTCAGACAAATACAACAAACTAGCCTAACTCCACTTTATCAGATCATTAATCAAATAAACCCTTATGAAGATGGATGTGTCTGAGGAGCATATTAGTCATATAATACTTTATGAGTTTAATGAAGGTAATAGTGCAGTATAAACTAAACAAAACATTAAGGTCTTTATGGTGCGGAGTCTCTCAATGAAAGAAATTGTCGAAGGTGGTTTCAGAAGTTCAGATCAGGTGACTACAGTTTAAGTGATTCGCTACATTCAGGTTGTGCTGTTGGGTTTAATGATGACTTGCTGCTGGCTACACTTGATGCAAATTGTGTTGTAACAGTTGTAGAACTAGCACAGAAGCTTAATTCAACCCATTCAACAGTTCACCGTCATCTGCAACAGCTTGGAAAAGTGTCAAAACTTGGAAAATGGATCCCCATGATTTAACAGAAGCCAACCTTAGAGCAAGAGTAGACATTTGCACTTCCCTGCGCTCTCGTGAACGTACTCACCTTCTTCAGACAGGTTAGTAACTGGAGATGAAAAATGGATATATTATAAAAATGTTACGCGCCGCAGACAATGGCTCAGTGCAGGTAAACTGGCTAAAGCAGAGCCCAAAATGGACCTCCACCCTAGGAATGTCTTGTTAGACGTTTGGTGGGATATTGTTGGTGTGATCCACTTTGAGTTGCTGCCACTCAATGTAACAATTACATCAGACTTCTATTGTCAACAGTTAGAGCACTTGAATGTTGCACTGAAAGAAAAGAGGCCTGCTTTGATCAATCATAAAGGTGTTGTGTTACACCAGAATAATGTACGGCCCCATACAGTAAGGATCACATCTGCAAAGATTGAAGAACTAGATTTGGAAAAACTTCCATATCCTCCTTATTCTCCAGACCTTGTCACATCTGATTATCATCTATTGAGGATACCAAAGCTACCCTCTCTCCACTATTTTCCTCCAAACCCCATTAATTTTATAGAAGTGACATTCAGAAGCTTGTGAATCGTTGGCAGGAAGTAATTAATAATAATGGAACAAACATTATTGATTAAATAACATTAAAAGCGTTTGAAATCCTTTCTCTTTTTCTGAACCTAAAATCCGACATTACTTAAGGGATGACCTGATATAATAGCGTATTTTTAGTGTTTACAATTTAGTTGTTGTACTTGAGTGTGAGTTAAAAAAAATGATACAAACCCGCGTTAACCTTTAGTATACCAGTCGTTTCAGCAACGTTTTTTCCGCTTCGTGCTTCACATTTATAAAACGCAGAATCCAGAGAGTCCAGATGCAAGATTCGTAGACGGGAGCTCACGTGACCTTCTCCGTGGTCCGAAGATCGTATGTCCACTCTTTCTTGACCTTCTTCTAATGGAGCTTCATTCTTGTACCATTTGATTTGAGGGGTAGGGTGACCATGAAAACCACACTTCATTTTTACGTTTCTTCCAAGGTCGCGTGTAATATTCACCAGAGGTCGCTCTACTCGGATAAAAGTAGAACTGGGCCCTTGAATATCAACAAATATAAAACAGTATTTTAACTTAGAAATATTTGAAGGGGGACATGTATATAAATACACACGTACATATATATGTATATACCTTTTACGTGTAAAATACAAAGAACGAGAAAAGTAGCCTGTAAGAAGACGGATGTTTACTCTGGCCATTAAGATCAATCTTCATGTGTCGTGTGTTATTCCTGAACAGCCGTAATGGAAAATTAAAAGTACATTTGAAGTTATATTCGTTCGAGTGAGATATAAAAAGTCCTACATAGACTGCGCCATACATCGTTTATCCATAACTCGCTGTCTCTCTGTTGTCGGGATTTGGTTGTTCATGATCCTCTGGTGGTAAATAAAAGAACATTAGTCTGTGAATATAAACATGCGCAGGAGGGAGAAAGTTGTCCAGAACTTGCTCTTACCCCTTTCAAGGCCATGTCCATGTAGGCAAGCAAAGTAACATTAGATGCAAATAATACACTTTCTATGTTTTGTTTAGATGGCATACAGTATCTATAACTCTTAGAAAGAGTTTCGTATGGTTTGAATATCGCGACAAAGCTGCACCATTAATTTAGCAATGATAGACTAGAAGGAAAACAGCTAGTCAACACCACCCAGAGCTAACTCTTAGGTTACTTTTCACCAATGAATAGTAGAATTGATCGTATTTATAATGCCCTCGCAGCTGAAAGGGCGAGTATGTTAGGTGGCGGACATACGAAACCATGAACCGCAGATTGCGAGTCGAGTGCCCTAACAATCAGGTCTCGTGAATAAATTCCTGCCATCTGCATTCTGTACAACTCAGAGAATCGAGCTCCATATTTTAACATAGTAAGTCCATCAAACTACTGCCCGGCCACTGCGGGGGGGGGGGGGGTGTCTCGAGAGGTCATAACGCCGAAGTTGTTGTTTTTTTTATGAATTTCGCGCAAAGTTACAAGAGGGCTATCTGTGGTAGCCGTTCCAAATTAGCAGTGTAAGACTAGAGGGAAGGCAACTAGTCATCACCACCCACCGCCGATTCTTGGGCTGCTCTTTTACCAAAGAATAGTGAGATTGGCCGTACATTATAACGCCCTCACGGCTGAAAGGGCGAGTGTGTTTGGTGTGACGGGGATTCGAACCCGAAACCCTCGGATTACAGGTTGAGTGCCTTAACCATCTGGCCATGCCGAGCCGAAAGACATGGAAGGCAGTACAAACAACGGTTAAATACTGTAGTTTAGGGTTCATCTCCTATTTTGATGTAAAACATTTGAATTTTATAGTTCAAGATATTTGCGTACAACACAATGTTAGGACAAGATCAGTTGTTTGTTTTGTATCTAGACTTCACAACTAAATATTTTTCAAAAATGTCTTGTTTCATATTTTATTTTCTCCTGTAAGCCATACGTAAAAGCAAAGGAGAATACGTTACGTTATGTCAACCACACTATAGCTGCTATGTCTAGTGTAGACGCGGCCTTTTGTCCACTACCAGGTCTTATCAGGTTAGCTAGAATACTATCTATATAGTAGCGATCTAATCGATATATGGCCCGGCATGGCCAGGTGGGTTAAGGCGTTCGACTCGTAATCCGAGGGTCGCGGGTTCGAATCCTGGTCGCAACAAATATGCTTGCCCTTTCAGCCGTGGGGACGTTATAATGTGACGGTCAATTCCACTATTCGTTGGTAAAAGAGTAGCCCAAGAGTTGGCGGTAGATGGTGATGACTAGCTGCCTTCCCTCTAAACTTACACTGCAAAATTAGGGGCAGCTAGCGCAGATAGCTCTCGTGTAGCCTTGCGCGAAATTCAAAAACAAATAAATAAATAGTCTATATATATAAACTGTTGCATTATATAGAAATACATTACAGAGTAAAACCTGTCTAAGCTGGAGACTACATAGGGCGGGAACCCGTACAAGCTAGAATATCAATATTGTGAGCATTATCTTAAGATTTCTCTTATAAAAGACCTTCTATACGGCGGAACCTGCGTAACGCTGACGACAAACTATCTTTCACCTACCAACAAGTAGGATTAAAGCCTGAGTAAGGTGGGAAAATGTTTTTGATTAAATATTAATTTCTTATTTAATTAATAATTTGTTTAAACATGAATAAATTCTCGAACATTTTGTTACAGTAAGTATTGGTTAAATATATTCTGTTCTTTTTTCTGCCGTTATTATTCCAGAGGTCGCTATTCAAAAAAATGATTGATTGTACTTTTGGTTGAATTTACTGATGGAAAACTAGAGAAACCATGGGTAATAAGTAAAAATCCGCGCTGTTTAAAAAATTTAAGGAAGAATCAACTTCCTGTGGAATGGAAAACGAATAATAAAGCGTGATGTCAAGTGCTATATTTGAGGAATAACAAATTAAACAAAAGAATGGAACAAGAAAATAGGAATATTCTACTTTTCCTAGATAATGCAACTTTCAAATGTTCGTTTAGTCTTTCTACCTCCATGTACAACATCAATTCTACAGCCACTAGAAAACAGTATAATAACTTTATTCACAAACGTCTTACTTCTCTTGAGTCAAGTGAGTACAACGTTCCGCTCAAAAATTGTGTAAAATTAAGGAAATACATGTTTACTGTCTAAGCTGGAAATTTTACTCGGTCCCGTGCGATTCCGCCTTAGACAGGTTTTACCGGATAAAAATACCCCCTACAGCAACAGAGAGCCTATGTAATTGTGACAAAAATAACAATTAATGTGTCTCTTCTGCAGTGACAAGGCACACATGCACTCAAAATTGTTGTTTCTATCATGTATCTACGGCCTTGTGGTTAGGGCACATGACTCGCAATCCGTAGGACAAGGATTCAAATCCCCCTCACCAAACATCCCTTCTATCCTTTCCTTATGTAGTAGCTAGAGTGCCCGTCCGTTGCATAAAAAATATGTAAATTCATGATTAATAAAACATTATTTTATTACTTTAAAAGTTGCTTCCTTCATAGGTAATTGTAAAAAAAAAAACAGAAAGAGAGAAAAAACGCCCACGAAAAATGCAAAAAACAAAATGTGAAAGTGCATGTTTATATGCATTGACCCAATAAACCATCATATCATATCTGGTGAACGTCCATCGACAGGAGTCGAGGTAGTATTATAAAAACCGCAAAATCTAAAATGCATATGAGCTTAATACCAATTTTCGTGAAGATTCATCCACACCCTGCAAAGTAACTACACAGACATACAGCACACAGAACTATTATATTTATAGATTAAACAATTGTTTTTAATAGTTTATTTCCACTTGGGACATATCCAAATGATAATACACCGTCTAACTCTGCAATGAAAATAACCTGTTATTTATGGTTTGAACAGTTTGGAACCGCCATATTCTACAATATTTCAAGCGATCGTTACTCCCTCTTTAATAAATTCAACAGTTTTTTTGTTAAACAGAACTAAAAATGATATAAGGCCTAAATTGACAACAAAAGAAAAAATACGAAGCAACAAATACTTCGTATCGCAAATTAAATAACCTAGAACAATCGGGTTTTTCTCTGTTTATTTTTTTATCAGTGAAATATATGAAAATATAAAATAAACTCGAAATATATCTATATAGATGTACAGTGAAATAAATCTTTACCTTTGTCTGATTTCTCTTCCTCTGGCTGAGATGTCGAGGAAATGTCATCTTTTTCCATGCTGAAAAAACTGTTGTATAAACATAAACGTAACCCACAAAAAGTAGTAAATACAAACATTTACTTATCCAGACGAGTAAGCACGATTAAAAAAAAACATGTAAAATTAATACTTTTTTACAATACAATTAACATGTGATATAAAACACACTATAGGTAATCCACCGCCACATTCGAACACCATTATTTAGTGTTATAATTTTCCTACCTTAAAACTACGTCTCCGGGGAAGTAGTTTTGAAGACGACTTTTTTTTCCCCAAAACGGCAATAAAATATAATTTCTTTGTCAAAAGTAACACTATGTAACAAAATTTATACTTTTTCTTGTTCCTGGACAGAAAGTGTTATTTCCTAATTGTTTATGCTTAAAGTAAATGGAAAAGACCTATTTTTCTCTTCAAACTTTGCTTTTGTGACCTGGGTAATGACATTTTCAAAGTCATCCATTTTCCAGAACATACCAGGTAGATTCAGTGCTGAGTAGCTAAATAGATAATTTTCTCGAACTTACAAGAATTTTCAAGAACTTTCTAAAATGTTGTAGAACTTACAAGAATTTTCTAGAATGTTGTAGAACTTGCGAGAATTTTCTAGAACTTTCCATAGTAACATATATACAAGGGCTCACCACTTCAGTTTGTTTTTTTAATTTCGCGCAAAGCTACTCGAGGGCTATCTGCGCTGGCCGTCCCTAATTTAGCAGAGTAAGACTAGAGAGATCATTATCACCCACCGCCAACTCTTGGGCTACTCTTTTACCAACGAATAGTGGGATTGACCGTCACATTATAACGCCCCCACGGCTGAAAGGGCCAGCATGTTTGGTGCGACCGGGATTCAAACCCGCGACCCTAAGATTACAAGTCGAACGCCTTAACACACTTGGCCATGCCGGGCCCCTTAATTTTAGTTCTAGCTGCCTAAGTGAACACATAGACCTATCTGATTTTATCAGATATGGCATCAAGAAGCTTCAAGCATTCTCCAGACGCATTCTGCTAGGTATGTGGCCAATTTATCAAGACAAGAGCAAAAAAGTACTCTGTGACAGCATCTGCTAAAATGTGTAAAGCCCACAAGGCATATTTCGGCATGCCCGTCGGGGATCAAGATAAACCCTGGGCACCTTATTTTGCCCGCGAACACTGCAAAAAAACTCTAGAAGGTAATACGTACAGTTTTTGCTTGCTTGAATAGTAAGATTTTATATTGTACAAATTTTAAAATTTAAATATATTTTAATTACTTTTTGTAATTTCCAATAGTACAGAAAAATATCACATATAAAATATTTTGCATGACCTCTTACACATTAGTTGTGGATAAAATAAATTTATTCTTCATAGCAATTCTATTTTGTTCTTTTGCAGGGTGGTACACAGGGGAAAAGAGAGTTATGAAGTTCGCTATTCTAAGAATTTGGCATGAACACACTGACCACTAAAGCAATTGCTACTTCTGCATGGTGGACCCTTCGAAACGTCGGACTGGCAAGAATGCATCTGCTATCATGTATTCGGACCTTCCATCATCCATCGCCCTAATGCCACAGTGTCCTGAGCTCCCTGTACCCACTCCACCAGAGAGAAAGCAGCCATCCTCAGAAGAGAGCAGCAAATCAGAAGAGAAGATAGACGTTGAAGGTCCAGATTACAATTTCAGAGGGGCAGCTGGTGAGAGAAAACCATACTACCCATGAAGTAATCACAAGGCCGAAAATTATATGGAACTGGTTGGGGGTCTGGTGAAGAACTACGGCAAAATGGGCTGCGGGACGTCCCTGACAATCCATATCCTTGACGCTCATCTTGATAAATTCAAGGAGTACATGGAAGCATACTCAGAGGAGTAAGGCGAGCGATTCCACCAAGATATACTGGAATTTGAACGCCACTACCAAGGAACGTATAATGAAAACATGATGGGAGACTATATTTCGGGGCTGATACATGAAAGTGATTTACGTTACAGTCGCAAATCTCGAAAAACTACTCACTTCTAAGCATTTTTGTTCATTTTTTACAACTTTAGTATACATACATGTAAATCTTGAATTATATGTTGTTTTATTCAGACCTTATGTAAATGAAAATGTGCAAATTTGCCCGTTTTTACATAGAAAATAGGTAAATTTCTAAATTTAATTATCCATGTCACAAAAGCAAAGTTTGAAGGGAATAATGGCCATTTTCTGTACTTTTACAACATAAGCAATTACGAAATAACAGTTACTATCCAGGAACAAAATTTGTGTTACATAGTGTAATTAAAACATACATTAAAGATTTATTTTAAAAATTCGTCTGTAACTGTAAATTAAACTACTAACTATATTCCAAGAAACACTCTATCAATGAATACTATATTAAACAGTGACAATAGCTTTAGGGTAGTAGTGAGATAAACGGACAGTATTAATTTTGGGTAGTACAGGGTTGATAAGGGACAATGGACGACATTTCAAGAAACGACATTGTGTAGTAGTAGTAGTGTCAACGGAAAATGTTCCAAGAAACAATGCTTTGGAGTCGAAGTGGAATGAATAATGAAAATAGAAAAATATTCCAAGGAAAAATAATTGTGGGATAGTATTAAACTACTATGGGCTATTTGTGCTCTGTCCCACAAATCGAAACTGAAATTAAAAAAAAAAGTTACTCTCGGATAAAACAGGAGGATAAATGGGATTTAATCCAGAACCCAAGAGCTCCGAGAGTACTGATCCGAGTCCTGGAGGCCGGCCGTAATCATATCGCTGTAGTGCACATCCCCTCGCTTCGCTCTGTCAAATAAACCTGGCCTCCTCCTTCCTTTAATTTGACTTCTACACTTCTGTGTGCGTATTAAAAGTATCTTACCCGAAAATTAAAAAAACGTATATAATATAATGCATTTTAGTTGAAAATAAAACAAAGAACCCAAACACTTGTTTTAACAATCCGCGATGACGAGAAAACCCACTTGTAAAGAAAATTATATATGTAAAAATAGCTGGTATGAATAGAGAAAGCACTATATAGAGGAGCAAACAACGTTTCGATCTTCTTCGATCATCGTCAGGTTCACAAAGAAAGAAAGGGTTAGTGACCGATAGCTGATCATATGTTTGAAGGCGGTTGTGTAATTGAGTGTAGGAATGCAGAGGGCGTGCTCAGATGTTGGATATATTAATTGGATTAATTAGTTCGATTAATAAATATAATCCAACATCTAAGCACGTCCTCTACATTCCTACACACTCAGTTACACAACCGCCTTCAAACATGTGGGCATCTAGCGGTCTGTAACCCTTTCTTTTTTTGTGAACCTGACGATGACCGAAGAAGATCGAAACGTTGTTTGCTCCTCTATATAGTGCTTTCTCTACCCATACCAGCCGTTTTTACATATATAATTTGTTTTAACAATCTTTTTCATAAAGCTACACAAGGGCTGTCAGCGCATAGCCATACCTGTTATACTAAGAAAGAAGGCAACAAGTCCGCAGCGCACCCAACGCTAAGTCTTGGACTGATCTTTTTGAATAGTGATATTTGACTGTCTCCCTTATAGCGCACTCACGGAAGACGTTTGTTGCGGCAACGGAATACAAACCATGAAACCTCAGATTCAGTCTGAGCACGCTAACTACCAGATCTACACTTTGTTTTGACAAGTTTTGTTACAATATTATCGTTTGAATTACAAATTTTCAACGAATAAATACTTTTAAAAAGAAATACTTTATAATTTTTTTTTTCGCATGCTCTTTTCAAAATTTATGTTGTATTTGAGAAACTTCTCAATTAATCTAAACTAGCAAATATGTAACAGAAATCTTTAAAAGTTAAATATATTTTTAAAGGACGCGAGCATAAACGAATTAAAACATAATAAGTTATGTGAAACTTCAATGCAATAACAAATTAAAATTTATGTTAAGAAAATAAAACAATCAAGTTACATCTCTGTTTCATCTGTTATATTTAACTTTACACAACTTGAGCGAGAATTATTTTACGCATTATAGTAACCTTCCTGTTACAGTTAATCAATAATTTAGTGTTTTAGTTAAAATATCCATACAGTTTAAATCAAACTAAACATTATACTTATTTTAAAACAGTAGGGTTAACTCACTGGTCCTTCAGCTCTTCGTCTGCCAAATCATCCATGAACCCAGCGCCCTCTATCTCACTTAACTTTTTTTGATAGCCATATGTCACTAGACTGAGAAGTATGTTTGTGACGAGTCACTGAAAAAGAAAGCACAAGTTATTCATAAATATAATTAAATTAAAAAAAATAACTATTGTTTTTACACATTTTTACCTGTTGTTTACGTCACAAATGTTTTGCAAGTGGTTGAGTATAAAAACAAAATAAAAAATAAATGGTTGTAAAATGTATTCTTATTTATTGATTTCCTACGTTTAAATTTACAACAGAATACAATATATATATTTTTACACTGCGTAATTCACAAAGAAATATTTTTTGTTTTTGTAGTTAAACACAAAGCTACGCAATGGGCTGACTATTTGTGCTCTGCCCACCACGGGTATCGAAGCTCGTTTCTAGCGTTAGAAGTCCGCAGAGGGGGTGAAGACGTTTAAAAATGAAATATAAAAATAGAAGATAATAATAAAACAAAATGTTTAATTACTAAGAATAAAATTGCAGTACCATAAAGATTAAATTTCCTACTAATCCTAAAAATTATCTATTCATTTCTCGCTACGCAAATTAATAAATCGAAATTTATTTTAGCTATTCAGTTACTATACGCTGGTTTTTTTTTTCTGAAAATCGAAAAAAATGTCCAATACTTTGTATTAACTCTCTAGACCATTTTATCCTATCATAATGACAGAAAATATAGTTAATATTTTTAATGCTTAATTACATACAAACTACGACGTCATCACAAAATTTGGACCGTAAATGTGTCAAGAAAGCGGTTTAGCCCTAAACGTTGTTTAAAAGTCACTGAAACAGCACTATATAATAATAAACAAGAAAGCAAAATATTTAGTCACAACAATAATATCTTGCTACATCAGTTAAGTAACACAATTTCCGTTTTTACTTATAAGCTACTAAAAATATAACCATGGCCTAGGTATACAGTTCAGAAACAACGAAGATATTAAATAATTACTTCGATTGGTCGAAATTGATTCCACCTATAAATTTTATGAAGAACTAAACAGAAGGTGAATAAATTCACAATAAGCATACAACTCAATTAGGGTATTTCTATTTTAAAGCAAACAGTTAAATAGTGTTTATTACAGATTTGAGAGCATGAACAACTAAAGTAACTATAATTCAGTGTCCCTGACATATTAAGTTTATTTATCAAAATAATCAGCATGCACGTTTTGCTTCGTAGCAAATAAAGTAAATACCCGACTTTATTCCCTCGAAAGGGTTCGAAGGTCGCCCGGAGGGGTTGCCTGTTTTAATCACTCGCGCCACGATACAGTGGTATGTTATCTGTTAGTCAGTCAGTATACACTAAAGTAACGTCACATAAGGGATTCGTAACTTTGCAATTTGCACTTTCAAGACGAGAGTGAAATGTGCACTCGTCATAAATCAATAGAATAATTACGTTTTATTTCGGCAACAACAGAGTAATAAGATATAAATAAGAAATATATATAAGAAATAAACCAAGAAATAAAGATATATACTTGTTGCTCTTAATTTTCGTTTTATTTACTCTTGAAACAGAACATTTTCGGAGACTATACAGAAATACATCTAATCTAGCTATTATTTACACACCAAATTACAAACTTACAACCAATAAATGTATTATAAAACTGCGTTTCAAAAACCTGCTGACAGTATCTAGAAATATCAGAAACTTCTCGGATTGTATCAGACTCTAACACATGTGAGCAAGATACACAAACTTAACGGTTATTTGAGGATTTAATTCATAACCCTTTAAATCGAGTAGGATTTGCTTATTTACAATTGCAGCAGCTTTGAATCTAACTCGTCTAGTAATTTCAAAATACTGAGTTCACACACGCTTAATGGTATAGACAGAGTTCAATACTAAAACTAGAGCTGCCACTTGATGGCGCTACAAACACATACCTCAATTCAAAAACTACAAAAATGTGACGTTATCATCTCTTCTAACTTTAGTTTCTAAACAACCTTACTTGGTAGTTTCTGGACTATTTAATTTAGTTTCTAAACAATCTTACTTGATAGTTTCTGGACTATTTAAATTAGTTTCTAAACAAACTTACTTGATAGCTTCTGGACTATTTAATTTAGTTTCAAAACAATCTTACTTGATAGTTTCAGGACTGCTTAATTTAGTTTTTGGACTATTTAATTTAGTAGTTTCTAGACAATTTACTCATTCCAATTTGATCAACAAACAGTTATAACAATACGCCAACATTGGCAACAGACACCTTCACCCAAGCTAGAATTTTAGTTTCACATTAAGCCTACACTTTTCTACAGGAATAAATACAAGTAACGCATACTTGTTGTTTAATATTTACACAAATAGCCAGCATTTGTAGACTATGCTGTGACACATCATGCCTTCGTAAAATTACCACAAGAAAATTAGTTTATCAACCACAAGGTTGATGACTTACTTTCGCTTGCAGCTAGCAGATTTCATAAATGTGTAAAAAATCTAGGCATATGGCCAGCAGCTGTAGACATTGTCATACCAAACGTTGGCTTTCATAACATAGTTAGCCTAGCATGGCCAAGCGCGTAAGGCGTGCGACTCGTAATCCGAGGGTCGCGGGTTCGCGCCCGCGTCGCGCTAAACATGCTCGCCCTCCCAGCCGTGGGGGGTGTATAATGTGACGGTCACTCCCACTATTCGTTGGTAAAAGAGTAGCCCAACAGTTGGCGGTGGGTGGTGATGACTAGCTGCCTTCCCTCTAATCTTACACTGCTAAATTAGGGACGGCTAGCACAGATAACCCTCGAGTAGCTTTGTGCGAAAATCCAAAACAAACAAACATAACATAGTTATTCATGGAATATAAACTTTTAAATTATGACATTACATAAGTTAAAGATATAAAATCTTAGCATTAAAGGTTCTTACGTGTTATAAGTGTTATTATAAGACGTTATTGTACTCTTAATTTTAATAACGTTTCTCTGTTAATAATCTGCGACCAATTACAGACTTTGTTGTGAAAGATAAGTTAATTATGTTCTTTGACATATTATTTAATTGTATCACATAACATTTTATTACGGACATATATAAAATTAATTTAATCAAGAGATTCTACACTTACAAATGATCCCTCTAGAAGTAAAGAACTTTCAAAACTATTCTAAACCAATAATTTTATTTTTATTAATTTAATCGTCTATACATTGAATTGTAGAAGACTCATTATTTTCGATGTTTTTGTTAATTACCTATTAAAATATATGTAAAAAAACATTATCGGGAACAAATATATACACGCCCGGGGGGTCAGTGTTAAATTTAGGTACTTAGAACGCTAAAACCCAGAGTTAGTTTCCCGCTATGTGGTTTGTACTAAAACAAACATAACTAGTAATGTTTGCTTCTCACAAAATTGTTCAAGGACTATCTACATTAACTGTTTCTAATTCTGAATCGATAGGCTAGAGGAAAGGCAGCTAACAACACCCACCGTCAACACTTGGGCTAATCATGTCTGACTGAATAGTGGAATTTGGCCTCTACTCAAAACGCACCAACGGCCTTAAAGAGTAAAACGTAAATTTTCTTTTCGCGATAACGGTAGTCGAACCATGAATGCGCACATCCTTGGTGAGGTACACTGGGCCACGTTCCCCCCACCTCACGCCCCCATAACAAAAATTGAAAAGGAAATGTGTCCGGAAAAGAAAAAAAAAACCTTTAGCAAGAAAGCATAATAATAATAATAATAATAATAATAATAAATTTATTAAGCAATAAATTAGACACAAAAAATCAAATATCAATATAAAACCATCAACAAAGAGTTAACTCGTCCTGTGATGGTTAAACACATAATAAAGTAAAATCAAAACTTACAAAATCAATATAAAGTTCCCAGAATATTATCATCAGTATTTAAGATCCATTGTTTTAAGTATTTCTTTTGATTAACACGATTAATAGAAGATCTTATACTATAAGGAATAAAATTATGAATACGAGGTGCCAAATAAAGATATTGATGAAGTGTAACTGTTTTACGTGGTGTGGGTACATTAATTGGAAAAAAAGATTGAAGTCGTGTAAAATATGAAGTGACTTTAAAAGGCCTATTAAAAGAAACATGCAATGTAGATAAAGCTAAAAATATAAATAAAGTTTATCATATGAAGAGGGGAGTTAAATTTACTGAAATCGGTATCAAGCCTATGAGTAAAAATAAGAGAGAAAACACTTTTGCAACTTGTGAATAGGAATTAAAAAAGTCTTATATGTGCCACCCCAAATTGAAATACAATATTGTAAGAAAGATTGAAAGAGAGCATAATATACACTTAACAAAATATGATAAGGAGCACAATGACTAAGTTCAAAATTAGCATAGAACTATATTTTAATTTATTAACTAAAGAATTAATATGAAATTGCCAATTTAATTTTCGATCTAAAATAATTCCTAAATATTTAACAGAGGAAACTTGAGTCAATTTGGGACACTTACAATTAGGGTAAGTATAACAATCACTAGAATGATAAAAAATAGAAGGAAAAGCTGGAATGACACCATAAAGGTTAAACTGAAGAAGAAAAGATTTAGATATATTTAAGGATAAGTCATTACAGAAAAGCCAATTTTTAATTTTATTAAGATCACTAGAAATAATGGCTTCATTAATTAAATTTGGCTTACTATAAACAACAGCAATATCATCGGCATAGGCTTGGATATCTCCAAAAAACTGTTGGTAAAGAATATCATTTATATAAATGATCAGATATTCACCCTATTATACCTATAATGAAAGATGACCAGTGAAGGTCAAACGTTATTCTCTGCTTTATTTAGTAAA
The DNA here is from genome assembly GCF_004210375.1 of Tachypleus tridentatus. Classification (NCBI taxonomy): domain Eukaryota; kingdom Metazoa; phylum Arthropoda; class Merostomata; order Xiphosura; family Limulidae; genus Tachypleus; species Tachypleus tridentatus. Next base: position 12,015,568 of record NC_134828.1, read on the forward strand.
AGTGTTAATACTCATACCAACCGTCTTGAGACTGGTTCGGTTTGTTTTGAATTTCGCGCAACGCTCACGAGGGTTATCTGCGTCCGTCATAACAAGTGTATTTGTTCCGTGAACATAAGCCTAAATTATTATCTCCACACCAAAGAAAGGAGAAACTTTCATCTTCCAAAAAGTTTGTCTTGATAAATTACGGGAAGTTTCTTTATTGTTATAATGGTTCTCACGTAAAACAGAAAATTTCATAATTTAAAATAAATTTGCGGAACGAAATTTGGAACAAGATGTTCCTCTGTTTCTCCCAATAAATTAAAAATCTATTTTTTTTTTACTTTCTTTTCTCCCACTTTAAGGCCATTCAGATCTCTTCAGGAATTCACTTCAGTGAAACTGGACTAATCAGAGATGATTTTCAGAAATACCTTCCAAGACAGAACAAGAAATTCCGTGAAAATGACATTTAATAAAATGGTCGGTACTTATCCTAATCATATAAAACGCGCACGTGATAGACGAAAAGAAAGGTATGACGCAACATTTTCTTCGTAAATCATCGTCTTCTTTACAACCCCGTACAAAGGCGTATATCAAAAGTGCCTAAAGACAATTAATTGTACACATGTGGCGCTGTTGTCTCTTACGTGTTTAGTACCATTGTTGTTGTTTTGAATTAAGGCCCGGCATGGCCAGGTGGGTTAAGACGTGCGAGTCGTAATCTGAGGGTCGCGGGTTCGCATCCCCGTTGCACCAAACATGCTCGCCTTTCAAGCCGTGGGGACATAAGAATGTGACGGTCAATCCCACTACTTGTTAGTAAAAAAGTATCCCAAGAGTTGGCGGTTGGTGGTGATGACTAGCTGCCCTCCCTATAGTCTTACACTGCAAAATTAGAGACGGCTAGCACAGATAGCCCTCGAGTAACTTTACGCGAAATTCAAAGAAACAAACAAACAAACTGTTTTGAATTAAGCATAAAGCTACACAATGGACTATCTGTACTCTGCCCACCACGGGTACCGAAACCCGGATTTTAGCGTTGTAAGCCCGTAGACATACCGCTGAGCCACTAGGGGGCGTTTAGAACAGAACAAGAAGGTGAGCAAGGAAAATATCACTGTAGTTCAGAGTATGCTAACTAGAACAGGAGTGCAAATTTAAACTTCATAAAAGTTGTTTTGGTTTTTATTACCGGATTTTCTATAATTCAGCTACGCAGATTTCGAAATAATATTCATTTGTTTCTATCACATACGTTTTTTTTTTACAAATCTGGAATGAAAAACTTACTTAGATCAAATTACTGTTTCTTTTACCACATTGAATATTTTTTTATTATTATGTTTGTTAACAAAACAACAAAAAAGTGAAGAAAATGAAAGAAAATTGATCTCTTTGGGGCCCGGCATGGCCAGGTGGTTAAGGCACTCGACTCCTAATCTGAGGGTCGCGGGTTCGATTCCCCGTCGCACGAAACATGCATACCCTTTCAGCCGTGGGGGGCGTTATAATGTTACGGTCAATTCCACTATTCGTTGGTAAAAGAGTAGCCCAAGAGTTAGCGGTGGGTGGTGATGACTAGCTGCCTTCCCTCTAGTCTTACACTGCTAAATTAGGGACGGCTAGCGCAGATACCCTTCGAGTAGCTTTGCACGAAATTCTAAAGAAACCAAACCAAACACTGATCTCAAACAAGTATACGTTCTCGTTCATTCTGATTTTTTGTGTTTTGGTCTTTTTTTTTAACGTATTTCGTTATGACGTTTTGTAAAACACCTATACGTGATGGTGAAAAATGGATGTTTTCTAATTCAATGTACATGAATTATTGTAAAAGATGTAAAAGTTTCAACCCATCGCAGGCCTGTCTTATTATTTTTTCCCTCTTTCTCTTCCTTTGGTTTATGAAGTACTAGCTGAGTATCCGGTTTATACTGGTTTGTTCTTTACTTACATGCTAATATATTGATCTAACATAGTTTGGGTGTAACTGTGAGAAGCAAAGAAGAAAAGATTATGAGTAGACAAGCAAATGAAGGCTCCACGAATGAATGATCATGGATGGGATGATTTGAATGAGAAACATCACTTTTAATCGCACACTACCAAAAAATTCGGGCCTTATCAATTTGGTCGTCCTGCTTGCCAAAAATTGTCATATTGGTCTCTCTGGCTTCAAAATGGCCTCTGAGGCCGCGGCCACATAACTCGCACAAAGTTATATCTGTACTCCGAGTTTAGACCTTGCAGTTTTAAAAACGTAGCCGTGCATAAGAAACAGGTCTACAGAGAAATACATTTGTGCTGATGTATAGATATACAGACTAGTGTAAAAACTTGTCCAAAAATGAGAGAAAACCCAAACTATTGTTTGTAAAACAAGCAACACGTGAATAAAAGAAATATAAAATTTCCTTTTCCCTGGACACACTATGTATTACTTCTGAATCCACTATCTATGAATGTTACACACTGGTACCATTATATAAAAGATTAAAACATACAATGATGACCACGTGACAGCATAAACACCTGTTCTTCTTCTGAGGAAGAGTCGTCCTCTATACACAACTGATATCTTCAGTCTGTTTTAATAAAGGCTTTTTCATATTAACTTCAATTTCTAACTTAATTTTCACAGAAGTCTTCCCGGCTTTCCTATTCAGATCATACCTATCTTGACGTCATAATGATGTGGATGATGTGGTGTCCTTGAAAAGCTTTTATAGAGCAGAAAAAGTGAAGAAGTTTAGGAGCTATTTGTGCCTACCTTAATAATTATATTGAACTAAAATGGGAACGATCTATAAAAAGAGAAAAATATTAAAGGGTAAAAGTGGAATTAGACTTGTGTAGCTCACAAAATTCAGAGAAATCGAGCGTAACCGACTGATCAATATTTGGCTTTTATACATAGCATCAAACAACCTCAATCACTGAGGGTTCAAATTCGGCATTAACTATGTTTCTCTGTTGTTAAGCCCAAAGCTATACAATAGATTATCTGTACCCTTCCCGCTTCGAATATCGAAACACAATATTTACTGTTTATAGCTCCAAGACGTAGCAATAAATCAGTAGGGGTGCATTACTATGTAAACGTCGTGTTTTATTACTGGTTGTAAAACTGGTTGTAAGAGTTTAAAACGTCGTTGTTTTAATTTCCGAAAAATCCAGCCGCGAAGAAACAATAGATACATAAGAATCCATCGAATCTGGACATCACATTTTGATGAAATAATTATCGATCGCCATAGTAACAGTATATCACATCCTTGTGCACGTGTGTTCATTACTTGGTAACAATTAGAAAAAAATATTTTAATC